>NC_056737.1:1073705199-1073810259 GCF_019279795.1 Protopterus annectens
CCAGCCTGTGGACAGGGATTGTGTAACTTCTTTAAGGAAAATTACCTCATTGGAAGACCACGGAGATATGGTATGAGGGGTATCACATCTGAAAGGCATCCGCCCCTGTTTGACAAATCATTCTGGAATCAACATGATACACGTACATTAGGGGATCTCAGGACACAAAACGTAGTTGAAGGATGGCATAGACATCTACATAGTCTCATGGGTAAGCAGACGCTGTACCTATTGGACGACTTACATGCCATCCAACTAGAGCAAAACCATGTTGAGGAACGTAAGAGCAGACATAGGTAATGTCTACCAGCATCCCCTAAGAGACGCAGGCTACACGATAAGGAGCAGGCATTCATTAAGCTCTTGTCAAAACGTGACAAAATTACATCTTGAGGCTTTTTAACACTAGTAGCACAACTATGTTCATTCTAACTGTTAGTACAACTACATGTTTGTTAGGGGAGAATGTTTGATGTGAATGCACAACTCATTGCACATGGAAGAGTCACTGTGCATGTACGTTGAGGTTTATGGTTGTGGATATTGTGTATCATAGCAGAAGAAAAATAGTGGATGTCAATGTTCAACTATACCGCTGGCGGTGATTTTTTTACACCATTTCATACATTCAGATGCATAACTATGACCTGCATACTTGCATTCTGCCAGTTGAACTCTGCACATTGAATATGTCGAATTCGACATCTGCATATATGGATTTCGACATTTCGGACATTCGGAATTGAGACTTCCAGTTATATTGTTCAGTTATAACACCATTCAAACCATTTATATTCGATTACATGGTGGTAAACCATATAAAATATATATAATATAATATATATATATCTATATATATATATATATATATATATATATATATATATAGACATATACATACACACACACACAAGTATATATATATATATATATATATATATATATATATATATATATATATATATATTTATGGGTCTACTTCAGTAGACCGACCGCTTACTTACCCGACACCCAGTTGCCTGAGACGAGAAGAATGACACCTCCAGAAGACTGACAACCAGAAGACCAATGTTTCACGTGAGGTAAGTAACCGCTTGGCCTTCCTGTTGAACTTTGACCCTAACCTCCGTGGTAGTGCGTTCTCTGAGTTGGTATATTTAGTTAGGTGGGGTGTATATATATATATATATATATATATATATATATATATATATATATATATATATATATATATATACACACACAGACACAAACATATATATATATATACACATATATATATATATATATATATATATATATATATATATATATATATATATATATATATATATATATATATATATATCTATACATAAACACACACACACACACACACACACACACCTGCACGCACACACGCACGCACACACAGACACACACACACATGCACGCACGCACACACAGAGACACACACACACACACACACACACACACACACACACACACACACACACGTATACTGCATTTTTACTGTGTACTGAATGGATTCCTCTCTAGCTCATCTCCTATAACCAGAGGTGAGCTTTGTAGCAATGATTTGCAGTGCCCTGTATAGGCACACAAACCTAGAGTAGTAATTTTCCAAATAAAACATGTTCTGCTATTTTTCCAAGTATCTAGTTTTGCATAAAGCAGCTAGTTTTGTTGATGAGAAGCATTGTCCCAAAAGTGTTGTTTTAGATCAATCGTAGACCTCTCCCCAGCCCAACTACCTATATTTTAGTTATTTAGAAACAACTCTTACACCCCTCGTCATAAAAAAGAGGAGCTGCAGCCATTGATTTTCACTTTCCTACTCTCTCTGTAGCCAACTTGGTGTAAATGGGCATCCTGAAATGATGTAGCAGTTGTCTCATGTTTACCGATAACCACCTTATTCTTAGAAAACTGACACAGTATGTGGCACATGTAATTACACTACATCTTTGAAGGCAGAGCTCTCACACACAGACACTGTCTTTAAACTGTTTGCTTGTGACACACACGCACACACACACACACACACACACACCTTGTATGATCAGGCACATAAACTCACAAATGCTAAGGCTCTTAAATACAATTTACCCAAACCTCAAAGACTTCCAATAGGCTGTCCTCGGCAGCCTCCCAAACACTCTACAAAGACAGAACTCCCAAGGACACATACAACCACATCTCACAATGTCTAAACCTCCAACCCCTAAAGGTAAACTACCATGCAAGCCATATATTGGTCATTGGAGACTCTCTTGTGGGATACACTGATGTCCCATTCACCAAGCTGAGCAAGAAGACCATCATGGTCAGTTGTCTATCAGGAGCAAGGATCTGCTGAACACTCAGGATATTGAGCCACATGCACAAGTATGACTCTGTCATAGTCCCTGTGGGCATTAATGACCTGAGATGTATCTCCCTGGACTTTAAGAAGAGAGAAGTGACAGGGCTTTCAGATGATTTGTCCCTGGCAGGTTTGAGCAGCATTCTACATTCTTTAAAGATGATGGCACATATAAACAGAAGATGGTTGACTTTAACAATTGGCTTAGTGACGGGTGTCATTCTAAGAGGATCCAATATTTGTCACTTTGGGAGGACATGATCGTCAGACCATGTTGCTTTGCCATGGATGGTCTGCACCTTTCCCAACTAGGCTTTCAGATATTGACCAGAACATTATCCACTCCCTATAGTGCCTTTTTAAGGAATGCCAACCTGATAAGCCTTCTAACAGCATAAACTCTACTCAAGATAAACTAAAGGTGTTCTTGCTTAATGCTAGGTGTCCCAACAAGGAGCTCCATTCCATGGAAATGCTTCTCACCCTTGAGAGTGAATCTGTGCAGTTGCTGAGACATAGTTTAATACCACAGAAGGCACCCTGACAGTGCAAGGCTATACTGCCTCCCACACATTTAGACCAGCTAATGCACAAGAAGGGACAAGAGGTGAAGGTGTATCAATCCACATGAAAAGTAAGCACATCTCCAGATTGGTCAATCAATATGACATGCTTGAACTACTCCATCTCCAACCAACCAGAGGTAAAGTCCCTTACCATATCTGTGCTAGCTATAGGTCCCCAACTATTACCCAGAATAACCATAATATATACTTCAATGTCATGGAATCATTCACCATTCAGCCCAACACTATATTCAAAAACTGAATACATACACAATCATTAGCATGCAGGCTCAGAGATTCCAGGATTTTATAAATGAAAGTAGCCAGGAAAAGCTAGGTTGCACACTTACTAGGGGTGCAACTGCCCTGATCTTGCACTCAGGAAATATGAAGGAATGTGGCGTCCCCCAGTGTAATGTCCTCAGTGGTCAGATCAGATAACAAAGCAGTCAACCTTGAAATAAATATAAAGCCTGAACTCCCAGTAAACCCTTGAAACTTTAAAAACGTTTTCAAGGCAAACTACCTGCAATTAAGTGATGGCATAGCTAAATTCCAAGCCCCCCCAAACTAAAAAAACATTGTGGCCCATGCAGACGTGTTTGCAGAAACTATGCATGAGCATGTAAATAACAGCATTAGCAAACCAAAATAAGCATAGGACAAACCAAAATAAGCATAGGGCAAACTCCAAATTAAGTATAGAGCAAACTAAAATAAGCAAAGGGCAAACTCCAAAATAAGCATAGGGCAAACTCCAAAATAAGCATAGCACAAACTCCAAAATAAGCATAGGGCAAACCAAAATAAGCATAGGGCAAACCAAAATAAGCATAAGGCAAACTCCAAAATAAGGATAGGGCAAACCAAAATAAGCATAGGGCAAACCAAAATAAGCATAGGGCAAACTCCAAAATAAGCATAGGGCAAACCAAAATAAGCATAGGGCAAACTCCAAAATAAACATAGGGCAAACCAAAATAAGTATAGGGCAAACTCCAAAATAAGCACAGGGCAAACTCCAAAAATAAGCATAGGGCAAACCAAAATAAGCATAGGGCAAACTCCAAAATAAGCATAGGGCAAACCAAAAAAAGTATAGGGCAAACTCGAAAATAAGCATAGGGTAAACCAAAATAAACATAGGGCAAACTCCAAAATAAGCATAGGGCAAACTGCAAAATAATCATAGGGCAAACCAAAATAAGCATAGAGCAAACTCCAAAATAAGCATAGGGCAAACTAAAATAAGCATAGGGCAAACTCCAAAATAAGCATAGCGCAAACTCCAAAATAAGCATAGGGCAAACCAAAATAAGCATAGGCCAAACTCCAAAATAAGGAGAGGGCAAACCAAAATAAGCACAGGGCAAACTCCAAAATAAGCGTAGAGCAAACTCCAAAATAAGCATAGGGCAAACCAAAATAAGCATATGGCAAACTCCAAAATAAGCGTAGGGCAAACAAAAATAAGCATAGGGAAAACTCCAAAATAAGCATAGGGCAAACCAAAATAAGCATAGGGCTAACTCCAAAATAAGCATAGGGCAAACTCCAAAATAAGCATAAAGCAAACCAAAATAAGCATAGGGCAAACTCCAAAATAAGCATAGGGCAAATTCCAAAATAAGCATAGGGCAAACTCCAAGATAAGCATAGGGCAAACCAAAATAAGCATAGGGCAAACTCCAAAATAAGCATAGGGCAAATCAAAATAAGCACAGGGCAAACTCCAAAATAAGCATAGGGCAAACCAAAATAAGCATAGAGCAAACTCCAAAATAAGCATAGGGCAAACCAAAATAAGCATAGGGCAAACCAAAATAAGCATAGGGCAAACTCCAAAATAAGCATAGGGCAAATTCCAAAATAATCATAGGGCAAACCAAAATAAGCATGGGGCAAACTCCAAAAATAAGGATTGGGCAAACTCCAAAATAAGAATAGGGCAAACTCCAAAATAAGCATAAGGCAAGCCAAAATAAGCATAGGGAAAACTCCAAAATAAGCATAGGGCAAACTCCAAAATAAGCATAGGGCAAACCAAAATAAGCACAGGGCAAACTCCAAAATAAGAATAGGGCAAACCAAAATAAGCATAGGGCAAACTCCAAAATAAGCATAGGGCAAACTAAAATAAGCAAATGGGCAAACTCCAAAATAAGCATAGGGCAAACCAAAATAAGCATAGGGCAAACTCCAAAATAAGCATAGGGCACACCAAAATAAGCATAGGGCAAACTTCAAAATAAGCATAGGGCAAACCAATATAAGTATAGGGCAAACTCCAAAATAAGGATAGGGTAAACCAAACTAAGCATAGGGCAAACTCCAAAATAAGCATAGGCAAACCAAAATAAGCATAGAGCAAACTCCAAAATAAGCGTAGCGCAAACTCCAAAATAAGCATAGCGCAAACTCCAAAATAAGCATAGGGCAAACCAAAATAAGCATAGGGCAAACTCCAAAATAAGGATAGGGATAACCAAAATAAGCATAGGGCAAACTCCAAAATAAGCATAGGGCAAACCAAAATAAGCATAGGGCAAACTCCAAAATAAGCATAGGGCAAACCAAATAAGCATAGGGCAAACTCCAAAATAAGGATAGGGCAAACCAAAATAAGCATAGGGCAAACCAAAATAAGCATAGGGCAAACTCCAAAATAAGCATAGGGCAAACCAAAATAAGCATAGGGCAAACTCCAACATAAGCATAGGGCAAGCCAAATTAAGCATAGGACAAACTCCAAAATAAGCATAGGGAAAACCAAAATAAGCATAGGGCAAACTCCAAAATGAACACAGGGCAAACCAAAATAAGCATAGGGCAAACTCCAAAATAAGCACAGGGCAAACTCCAAAATAAGCATAGGACAAACCAAAATAAGCATAGGGCAAACTCCAAAACAAGTATAGGGCAAACCAAAAAAAGTATAGGGCAAACTCCAAAATAAGCATAAGGTAAACCAAAATAAACATAGGGCAAACTCCAAAATAAGCATGGGGCAAACTCCAAAATAATCATAGGGCAAACCAAAATAAGCATAGAGCAAACTCCAAAATAAGCACAGGGCAAACCAAAATAAGCATAGGGCAAACTCCAAAATAAGCATAACGCAAACTCCAAAATAAGCATAGGGCAAACTCCAAAATAAGCATAGGGCAAACCAAAATATGCATAGGGCAAACTCCAACATAAGCATAGGGCAAACCAAAATAAGCATAGAACAAACTCCAAAATAAGCATAGGGCAAACCAAAATAAGCATAGGGCAAACTCCAAAATAAACATAGGGCAAACCAAAATAAGCATAGGGCAAACTCCAAAATAAGCATAGGGCAAACCAAAATAAGCATAGGGCAAACTCCAAAATAAGCACAGGGCAAACTCCAAAATAAGCATAGGGCAAACCAAAATAAGCATAGGGCAAACTCCAAAAGAGGCATAGGGCAAACCAAAAAAAGTATAGGACAAACTCCAAAAATAAGCATAGGGTAAACCAAAATAAACATAGGGCAAACTCCAAAATAAGCATAGGGCAAACTCCAAAATTATCATAGGGCAAACCAAAATAAGCATAGAGCAAACTCCAAAATAAGCATAGGGCAAACTCCAAAATAAGCATAGGGCAAACTCCAAAATAAGCATAGGGCAAACTCCAAAATAAGCATAGGGCAAACCAAAATAAGCATAGGGCAAACTCTAAAATAAGCATAGGGCAAACCAAAATAAGCATATGGCAAACTCCAAAATAAGCATAGGGCAAACCAAAATAAGCATAGGGCAAACTCCAAAATAAGCATAGGGCAAACCAAAATAAGCATAGGGCAAACCAAAATAAGCATAGGGCAAACCAAAATAAGCATAGGGCAAACTCCGAAATAAGCATAGGCCAAACTCCAAAATAAGAATAGGGAAAACTCCAAAATAAGCATAGGGCAAACCAAAATAAGCATAGGGCAAACTCCAAAATAAGCATAGGGCAAACTCCAAAATAAGCATAGGGCAAACCAAAATAAGCACAGGGCAAACTCCAAAACAAGCATAGGGCAAACCAAAATAAGCACAGGGCAAATTCCAAAATAAGCATAGGGCAAACTAAAATAAGCATAGGGCAAACTAAAATAAGCATAGGGCAAACTCCAAAAATAAGCATAGGGCAAACTCCAAAATAAGAATATGGCAAACTCCAAAATAAGCATAGGGCAAACTCCAAAATAAGCATAGGGCAAACCAAAATAAGCATAGGGCAAACTCCAAAACAAGCATAGGGCAAACCAAAATAAGCATAGGGCAAACTCCAAAATAAACATAGGGCAAACCAAAATAAGCATAGAGCAAACTCCAAAATAAGCATAGGGCAAACTCCAAAATAAGCATAGTGCAAACCAAAATAAGCATAGAGCAAACTCCAAAATAAGCATAGTGCAAACTCCAAAATAAGCATAGGGCAAACTCCAAAATAAGGATAGGGCAAACCAAAATAAGCATAGGGCAAACTCCAAAATATGCATAGGGCAAATGAAAAAAGCATAGGGCAAACTCCAAAATAAGCATAGGGCGAACTCCAAAATAAACATAGGGCAAACCAAAATAAGCATAGGGGAAACTCCAAAATAAGCATAGGGCAAACCAAAATAAGCATAGGGCAAACTCCAACATAACCATAGGGCAAACCAAAATAAGCATAGGACAAGCCAAAATAAGCATAGGGCAAACTCCAAAATAAGCATAGGGCAAACTCCAACATAAGCATAGGGCAAACCTAAATAAGCATAGGACAAACTCCAAAATAAGCATAGGGCAAACCAAAATAAGCATAGGGCAAACTCCAAAATAAGCATAGGGCAAACCAAAATAAGCATAGGGGAAACTCCAAAGTAAGGATAGGGCAAACCAAAATAAGCATAGGGCAAACTCCAAAATAAGCACAGGGCAAACTTCAAAATAAGCATAGGGCAAACTCCAAAATAAGCATAGGGCAAACTAAAATAAGCATAGGGCAAACCAAAATAAGCATAGGGCAAACTCCAACATAAGCATAGGGCAAACCAAAATAAGCATAGGACAAACTCCAAAATAAGCATAGGGCAAACCAAAATACGCATAGGGAAAACTTCAAAATAAACATAGGGTAAACCAAAATAAACATAGGGCAAACTCCAAAATAAGCATAGGGCAAACTCCAAAATAATCATAGGGCAAACCAAAATAAGCATAGAGCAAACGCCAAAATAAGCATAGGGCAAACCAAAATAAGCATAGGACAAACTCCAAAATAAGCATAGCGCAAACCAAAATAAGCATAGGACAAACTCCAAAATAAGCATAGCGCAAACTCCAAAATAAGCATAGGGCAAACCAAAATAAGCATAGGGCAAACTCCAAAATAAGCACAGGGCAAACCAAAATAAGCACAGGGCAAACTCCAAAATAAGCATAAAGCAAACAAAAATAAGCATAGGGCAAGCCAAAATAAGCATAGGGCAAACTCCAAAATAAGCATAGGGCAAACCAAAATAAGCATAGGGCAAACTCCAAAATAAGCATAGGGCAAACCAAAATAAGCATAGGGCAAATTCCAAAGTAAGCACAGGGCAAACCAAAATAAGCACAGGGCAAACTCCAAAATAAGCATAGGATAAACTCCAAAATAAGCATAGGGCAAACCAAAATAAGCATAGGGCAAACTCCAAAATAAGCATAGGGCAAACTCCAAAATAAGCATAGGGCAAACCACAATAAGCATAGGGCAAACCAAAATAAGCATAGTGTAAACTCCAAAGTAAGCGTAGGGCAAACCAAAATAAGTATAGGGCAAACCAAAATAAGAATAGGGAAAATCAAAATAAGCATAGGGCAAACCAAAATAAGCATAGGGCAAACCAAAATAAGCATAGGGCAAATTTCAAAATAAGAATAGGACAAACTCAAAAATAAGCATAGAGCATACCAAAATAAGCATAGGGCAAACTCCAAAATAAGCATAGGGCAAACTCCAAAATAAGCATAGGGCAAACCAAAATAAGCATAGGGCAAACTCCAAAATAAGCATAGGGCAAACCAAAATAAGCATAGGGCAAACTCCAAAATAAGCATAGGGCAAACTCCAAAATAAGCATAGGGCAAACTTCAAAATAAGCATAGGGCAAACCAAAATAAGTATAGGGCAAACTCCAAAATAAGCATAGGGCAAACTCCAAAATAAGCATAGGGCAAACCAAAATAAGCATAGAGCAAACTCCAAAATAAGCATAGCACAAACTCCAAAATAAGCATAGGGCAAACCAAAAAAGGCATAGGGCAAACTCCAAAATAAGGATAGGGCAAACCAAAACAAGCATAGGGCAAACTTCAAAATATGCATAGGGCAAACCAAAATAAGCATAGGGCAAACTCCAAAATAAGCATAGGGCAAACTCCAAAATAAGCATAGGGCAAACCAAAATAAGCATAGGGCAAACTCCAAAATAAGCACAGGGCAAACCAAAATAAGTATAGGGCAAACTCAAAAATAAGCATAGGGCAAATTCCAAAATAATCATAGGGCAAACCAAAATAAGCATAGGGCAAACTCCAAAATAAGCATAGGGCAAACTCCAAAATAAGAATAGGGCAAACTCCAAAATAAGCATAGGGCAAACCAAAATAAGCATAGGGCAAACTCAAAAATAAGCACAGGGCAAACTCCAAAATAAGCACAGGGCAAACCAAAATAAGCATAGGGCAAACCAAAATAAGCATAGGGCAAACCAAAATAAGCATAGGGCAAACTCCAAAATAAGCATAGGGCAAACCAAAATAAGCATAGGGCAAACTCCAAAATAAGCATAGGGCAAACCAAAATAAGCATAGGGCAAACCAAAATAAGCATCAGGCAAACTCCAAAATAAGCATAGGACAAACTAAAATAAGCATAGGGCAAACCAAAATAAGCATAGGGCAAACCAAAATAAGCATAGGGCAAACTCCAAAATAAGCATAGGACAAACCAAAATAAGCATAGGGCAAACTCCAAAATAAGCATAGGGCAAACCAAAATAAGCATAGGGCAAACTCCAAAATAAGCATAGGGCAAACCAAAATAAGCATAGGGCAAACCAAAATAAGCATAGGGCAAACCAAAATAAGAATAGGGAAAATCAAAATAAGCATAGGGCAAACCACAATAAGCATAGGGCAAACCAAAATAAGCATAGGGAAATTCCAAAATAAGCATAGTGTAAACTCCAAAGTAAGCGTAGGGCAAACCAAAATAAGTATAGGGCAAACCAAAATAAGAATAGGGCAAATCAAAATAAGCATAGGGCAAACCAAAATAAGCATAGGGCAAACTCCAAAATGAGCATAGGCAAACTCCAAAATAAGCATAGGGCAAACCAAAATAAGCATAGGGCAAACCAAAATAAGCATAGGGCAAACTCCAAAATAAGCATAGGGCAAACCAAAATAAGCATAGGGCAAACCAAAATAAGCATAGGGCAAACCAAAATAAGCATAGGGCAACTCCAAGATTAGCATAGGGAAAACCAAAATAAGCATAGGGCAAACCAAAATAAGCATAGGGCAAACTCCAAAATAAGCATAGGGCAAACTCAAAAATAAGCATAGGGCAACTCCAAAATAAGCATAGAGCAAACTCCAAAATAAGCATAGGGCAAACCAAAATAAGCATAGGCAAACTACAAAATAAGCATAGGCAAACTCAAAATAAGCATAGGGCAAACCAAAATAAGCATAGGAAAATTCCAAAATAAGCATAGAGCAAACTCCAAAATAAGCATAGGGCAAACTCCAAAATAAGCATAGGGCAAACCAAAATAAGCATAGGGCAAACTCCAAAATAAGCATAGGGCAAACTCCAAAATAAGCATAGGGCAAACCAAAATAAGCATAGGGCAAACTCCAAAATAAGCATAGGGCAAACTCCAAAATAAGCATAGGGCAAACCAAAATAAGCATAGGGCAAACATCAAAATAAGCATAGGGCAAACCAAAATAAGCATAGGGCAAACTCCAAAATAAGCATAGGGCAAACCAAAATAAGCATAGGGCAAACTCAAAATAAGCATAGGGCAAACCAAAATAAGCATAGGGCAAACCAAAATAAGCATAGGGCAAACTCCAAAATAAGCATAGGGCAAACCAAAATAAGCATAGGGCAAACTCAAAATAAGCATAGGGCAAACCAAAATAAGCATAGGGCAAACTCCAAAATAAGCATAGGGCAAACCAAAATAAGCATAGGGCAAACTCCAAAATAAGCATAGGGCAAACTCCAAAATAAGCATAGGGCAAACCAAAATAAGCATAGGGGAAACCAAAATAAGCATCAGGCAAACTCCAAAATAAGCATAGGACAAACTAAAATAAGCATAGGGCAAACTCCAAAATAAGCATAGGGCAAACCAAAATAAGCATAGGGCAAACTCCAAAATAAGCATAGGGCAAACCAAAATAAGCATAGGGCAAACTCCAAAATAAGTATAGGGCAAACTCCAAAATGAGCATAGGGCCAACCAAAATAAACATAGGGCAAACCAAAATAAGCACTGGGCAAACTCCAGAATAAGCATAGGGCAAACCAAAATAAGCATAGGGCAAACCAAAATAAGCATAGGGCAAACTCCAAAATAAGCATAGGGCAAACTAAAATAAGCATAGGGCAAACTCCAAAATAAGCATAGGGCAAACCAAAATAAGCATAGGGCAAACTCCAAAATAAGCATAGGGCAAACCAAAATAAGCATAGGGCAAACTCCAAAATAAGCATAGGGCAAACCAAAATAAGCATAGGGCAAACTCCAAAATAAGCATAGGGCAAACTCCAAAATAAGCATAGGGCAAACCAAAATAAGCATAGGGCAAACCAAAATAAGCATAGGGCAAATTTCAAAATAAGCATAGTGCAAACCAAAATAAGCATAGGGCAAACCAAAATAAGCATAGGGCAAACCAAAATAAGCATCAGGCAAACTCCAAAATAAGCATAGGGCAAACCAAAATAAGCATAGGGCAAACTCAAAATAAGCATAGGGCAAACCAAAATAAGCATAGGGCAAACTCCAAAATAAGCATAGGGCAAACCAAAATAAGCATAGGGCAAACTCCAAAATAAGCATAGGGCAAACTCCAAAATAAGCATAGGGCAAACTCCAAAATAAGCATAGGGCAAACTCCAAAATAAGCATAGGGCAAACCAAAATAAGCATAGGGCAAACTCCAAAATAAGCATAGGGCAAACTCCAAAATAAGCATAGGGCAAACCAAAATAAGCATAGGGCAAACCAAAATAAGCATAGGGCAAACTCCAAAATAAGCATAGGGCAAACCAAAATAAGCATAGGGCAAACCAAAATAAGCATAGGGCAAACTCCAAAATAAGCATAGGGCAAACCAAAATAAGCATAGGGCAAACCAAAATAAGCATAGGGCAAACTCCAAAATAAGCATAGGGCAAACTCCAAAATAAGCATAGGGCAAACCAAAATAAGCATAGCACAAACTCCAAAATAAGCATAGGGCAAACCAAAATAAGCATAGGGCAAACCAAAATAAGCATAGGGCAAACCAAAATAAGCATAGGGCAAACTCCAAAATAAGCATAGGGCAAACCAAAATAAGCATAGGCAAACTCCAAAATAAGCATAGGGCAAACCAAAATAAGCATAGGGCAAACTCCAAAATAAGCATAGGGCAAACCAAAATAAGCATAGGGCAAACCAAAATAAGCATAGGGCAAACCAAAATAAGCATAGGGCAAACCAAAATAAGCATAGGGCAAACCAAAATAAGCATAGGGCAAACTCCAAAATAAGCATAGGGCAAACTCCAAAATAAGCATAGGGCAAACCAAAATAAGCATAGGGCAAACTCCAAAATAAGCATAGGGCAAACCAAAATAAGCATAGGGCAAACTCTAAAATAAGCATAGGGCAAACCAAAATAAGCATAGGGCAAACTCCAAAATAAGCATAGGGCAAACCAAAATAAGCATAGGGCAAACTCCAAAATAAGCATAGGGCAAACCAAAATAAGCATAGGGCAAACCAAAATAAGCATAGGGCAAACTACAAAATAAGCATAGGGCAAACTCCAAAATAAGCATAGGGCAAACCAAAATAAGCATAGGGCACACTCCAAAATAAGCATAGGGCAAACCAAAATAAGCATAGGGCAATCCAAAATAAGCATAGGGGAAACCAAAATAAGCATAGGGCAAACTCCAAAATAAGCATAGGGCAAACCAAAATAAGCATAGGGCAAACCAAAATAAGCATAGGGCAAACTCCAAAATAAGCATAGGGCAAACTCCAAAATAAGCATAGGGCAAACCAAAATAAGCATAGGGCAAACCAAAATAAGCATAGGGCAAACCAAAATAAGCATAGGGCAAATTTCAAAATAAGCATAGTGCAAACCAAAATAAGCATAGGGCAAACTCCAAAAAAAGCATAGGGCAAACCAAAAAAAGAATAGGGCAAACTCCAAAATAAGCATAGGGCAAACTCCAAAATAAGCATAGGGCAAACATCAAAATAAGCATAGGGCAAACCAAAATAAGCATAGGGCAAACTCCAAAATAAGCATAGGGCAAACCAAAATAAGCATAGGGCAAACTCCAAAATAAGCATAGGGCAAACCAAAATAAGCATAGGGCAAACTCCAAAATAAGCATAGGGCAAACCAAAATAAGCATAGGGCAAACTCCAAAATAAGCATAGGGCAAACCAAAATAAGCATAGGGCAAACCAAAATAAGCATAGGGCAAACTACAAAATAAGCATAGGGCAAACTCCAAAATAAGCATAGGGCAAACCAAAATAAGCATAGAGCAAACTCCAAAATAAGCATAGGGCAAACTCCAAAATAAGCATAGGGCAAACCAAAATAAGCATAGGGCAAACTCCAAAATAAGCATAGGGCAAACCAAAATAAGCATAGGGCAAACTCCAAAATAAGCATAGGGCAAACCAAAATAAGCATAGGGCAAACTCAAAATAAGCATAGGGCAAACTCCAAAATAAGCATAGGGCAAACTCCAAAATAAGTATAGGGCAAACCAAAATAAGCATAGGGCAAACTCAAAATAAGCATAGGGCAAACTCCAAAATAAGCATAGGGCAAACTCCAAAATAAGCATAGGGCAAACCAAAATAAGCATAGGGCAAACTCCAAAATAAGCATAGGGCAAACCAAAATAAGCATAGGGCAAACTCAAAATAAGCATAGGGCAAACCAAAATAAGCATAGGGCAAACTCCAAAATAAGCATAGGGCAAACCAAAATAAGCATAGGGCAAACTCCAAAATAAGCATAGGGCAAACCAAAATAAGCATAGGGCAAACTCCAAAATAAGCATAGGACAAACTCCAAAATAAGCATAGGGCAAACCAAAATAAGCATAGGGCAAACTCCAAAATAAGCATAGGGCAAACTCCAAAATAAGCATAGGGCAAACCAAAATAAGCATAGGGCAAACTCCAAAATAAGCATAGGGCAAACCAAAATAAGCATAGGGCAAACCAAAATAAGCATAGGGCAAACTCCAAAATAAGCATAGGGCAAATTCCAAAATAATCATAGGGCAAACCAAAATAAGCATAGGGCAAACTCCAAAAATAAGCATAGGGCAAACTCCAAAATAAGAATAGGGCAAACTCCAAAATAAGCATAGGGCAAACCAAAATAAGCATAGGGCAAACTCCAAAATAAGCATAGGGCAAACTCCAAAATAAGCATAGGGCAAACCAAAATAAGCACAGGACAAACTCCAAAATAAGCATAGGGCAAACCAAAATAAGCATAGGGCAAACTCCAAAATAAGCATAGGGCAAACCAAAATAAGCATAGAGCAAACTCCAAAATAAGCATAGGGCAAACTAAAATAAGCATAGGGCAAACTTCAAAATAAGCATAGGGCAAACCAAAATAAGTATAGGGCAAACTCCAAAATAAGCATAGGGCAAACCAAAATAAGCATAGGGCAAACTCCAAAATAAGCATAGGGCAAACTCCAAAATAAGCATAGGGCAAACTCCAAAATAAGCATAGGGCAAACTCCAAAATAAGCATAGGGCAAACTCCAAAATAAGCATAGGGCAAACCAAAATAAGCATAGGGCAAACTCAAAAATAAGCATAGGGCAAACCAAAATAAGCATAGGGCAAACCAAAATAAGCATAGGGCAAACTCCAAAATAAGCATAGGGCAACTCCAAAATAAGCATAGGGCAAACCAAAATAAGTATAGGGCAACTCCAAGATAAGCATAGGGCAAACCAAAATAAGCATAGGGCAAACCAAAATAAGCATAGGGCAAACTCCAAAATAAGCATAGGGCAAACCAAAATAAGCATACGGCAAACTCCAAAATAAGCATAGGGCAAACTCCAAAATAAGCATAGGGCAAAGCAAAATAAGCATAGGGCAAACTCCAAAATAAGCATTGGGCAAATTCCAAAATAATCATAGGGCAAACCAAAATAAGCATAGGGCAAACTCCAAAATAAGCATAGGGCAAACTTCAAAATAAGAATAGGGAAAACTCCAAAGTAAGTACAGGGCAAACCAAAATAAGCATAGGCCAAACTCCAAAATAAGCATAGGGCTAACTCCAAAATAAGCATAGGGCAAACCAAAATAAGCATAGGACAAACTCCAAAATAAGCATAGGACAAACTCCAAAATAAGCATTGGGCAAACCAAAATAAGCATAGGGCAAACTCCAAAATAAGCATAGGGCAAACTGCAAAATACGCATAGGGCAAACTGCAAAATAAGCATAGGGCAAACTGCAAAATAAGCATAGGGCAAACTCCAAAATAAGCATAGGGCAAACTGCAAAATAAGCATAGGGCAAACTCCAAAATAAGCATAGGGCAAACCAAAATAAGCATAGGGCAAACTCCAAAATAAGCATAGGGCAAGCTCCAAAAACAACCACCTTGGTGGACCCCCCGTGGAAGCAGGTTGTACAACAAAAGCAAAAATAAGAATGGCTATGCCCAACAGGCAAAAAAATCCCTCATCATTCTCAACAACTAACTCATTGGACTTATCACATCTATTAAAGCCAGCTTCATGGCAAACATAGCCTCCCAGGCTAAGGATAGCCATTAGGCATTTTTCAGTTATGTAAGCATCCTTAAGGGGATCATTCAGTAGTATCCTCTGCTAATAATGGAACTCTTTATACCCCCATCTACCAATAAAGAACAGGTCCTGACTGCACTCTCCAAAGCTAAAAACACTGCATTGATGGGTCCTGATAAAGTCCCAGGATGCTTCTTTAATAGCTTGAAACATAACCTGTCATGCCCACATGAATATCTATTGAACCACAGCCTCCAGACAGACTTCATCCTAGGGAATGGAGGACTACAACAGTCATCCCTCCACACAAAGAGGGACCATCAACAGACCCAGGGAACTACAGACCCATATGTCTGACTTATATGAAAGTTAATGGATTGAATTATCATGGACATGATGAACAAAAACAGGAAATCTTCAAACACTGGTCCCACCCCAGTTTGGTTTTCTCAAATGCAGGTCATGCCTACTAAACTTGGTGGACTTCGGGAATATCACTAGATCTATGGATGAGGGCAAAATAGTGCACACTACCTACCTTGACCTGGCAAAGAAATTTGACACAATACCTCACTTGGGGCATTATAGACAGACTTACAAATTTAGGCATAAATCCTTATGCCACTTGATGGCTAGCCATATTGCTCATGGATAGGACACATGAGGTTAGGGTGGGAGAATCCACCTCCATCAAGAGATCTGTTACTAGTGGTGCCACACAGGCTTGGCCCTGGGAGTTCTCCTGTTCAGAATTTGCTTCTCTGAAATCAAACTATGGCAAATGTAAGGGCTTCTAACCAACCAGATTTGCTGACATCTGCAAGCTAGGTGTAATCACTGAATCTACTTAAGATACACATATCATGCAGGATGATCTTTCATGGACAGATAAGTGGTGCCAGGGTCATGGCCTAAAACTCAATGCAAAAAACTGCATAATTATACTCTTTGGGAAGATGACCACCTCTGCAAATAACAACATTGATAACACTCCCCTAAGAGTAGATTTGGGAACTTAGCTTGACAGTAACCTGAACTTTGATCACAATGTGTCAATGATGGTGAGGAAAAATCTTCTATGTGGCACAACTTATAAGTAAGGGCATGGCATCCAGATCTAATGGGAATATAGTCCTACCATACTCAGTCCTCATTAAGCCAATAATTGAGTACAATGAACATTTCAGCATGTACCCACCTACCCAGGCATTTTCAATAGTTGCAGTGGTCACAGAGGCTCCTCACTGAATAAATATAGGGTGTAAATAACATGTCCTCTTCAGACCGCCTCAAAGCCCTGTCCCTGTTCTCAGCTTCCTACAGACTTCCGAGGAGCAATCTATGTTTAATTTACATGGCATTATCTGATGCAGCCTTGATGGATCTGCTACACATTTGAAAAACAAACAGTATTAGACTTACCCAATTTAAGGATCTAAACCTTGTTTGTAGCATAAATCCCTTTCTCTTTGTCTACATTCTGATATCGATCGCTGGTAGGCAAAACAGTCTCTAGTCTGCATTCCAAATGTCTTCTTGGCCTAATCCCATTCTATTAGCTTTCCCTGTCTAGTTATTTGCTCCCAATACCTTGGTACATTGCCAATTTTCTCTAGTAAATTCTGGCACCGTCTTGCCTATTCTGTGTACCCTTACTTGCAGTCATCCCTGTCAGCACAACTTCCTTTCTCTGTTATCGTGTTGGCTTAGTTCTTAGAATACTTTTTACTTTATGAATATAATATATATATTTTTTTTAATTTCTCCAAACCTTTTGGGTTTCTAATACCATGACAGGAATGGACCCCATTCCCAAGTCAAAGTACGATTAAAATACCTGAAATTAGTAATGTTTCAATCTTTGATGTCAGCTAGTAGTGTTCTTTGCAGCACCTGCAATGTGCCCAGTAATGACTCCTTCTGCAGTTTGTATGGAGTTACATGTATTGGTAACATATCTAAATATGACTGTAAATTATTTTTTATAAGACCCGTTGCTCCTACTACTATTGGAACTGTCTGAGTATCTTCCACATTGCTCTCATTTCTGCTTACAGATTCTGATATTTTATGACTTTGTGTCTGTACGCAAGACACTGTAGTCACTGGGTGTAGCGATTTCAATGATCAATGCTACTCTTGTCTTCTTTTCTTGGACCACTATATCTGGTTTTCTAGCATCCATCTTTTGAACTGTTGGTAATGGATGATCCCATGCGATATAAACTTCATCATTTTCTATGATGCTTTGTGGCTCATTTTCCACTGTTTTTCAGCCACTTCAGTACCATAATATTTGCACAATCCCCAGTGCAACAGTCTCGCCACATTATTATGCCTTGCAATATACAGTCCTTCTGCTATTAATATGTTGCAACCAGCAATGAGGTGTGCAACTGTTTCCAATTCAGTTTTACAAAACCTTTATTTGCCTGTTTTTCCCACATGTTCAATGGACTTTATAAACTAACATGTATGCAGCCAACTATCTTGGACCACCAATATTAACCTTTCATCTCTTGATTTGAATTTGCCTCTCCTTAACCATTCCTGTGTTTGTTCCTAATCAACATGAGGTTCTTCCAACAGTTTTCTACGCTTGCAACTATAGTTATGCTTTTTCCACATTTCTTGCCTTCTCATCTGATCCTTCACATTATATTGTTTCTTTTGTTTTTTGGCACATTCAGTGGCTTCTGACAGTAATACAGTAATATTCTGTGTGGCAGGTGTTATGTTATTCTTTATAAGGAAATGCATCTAAAAATCCCACTATCTCCTTATTTTTGCATTCCCACCTGCTTCATCATCATCCCTTTCCACTTTGAATTATAACTTTCTGCTTGTGTTGCGTAAATGAGCATTAACTGGTAGCTCTAAAATATCCCTTCAAATCAATCAGATAATGACAAACCACCTTTTTTTATTGGAAGGATCAACTTATCCCACTTAGCCCTTGCCTTCCTCTCCCAGATATATTTCTTCAACTCTTTATTAATTATTATTCACAAATTTTCATCTGGCTGATAAAAATATGCCTGACCAGTATATAAAACTAAAAGAACTGAAACATTTTCATTGCTTGTGTCTTACTATTTGTATCCATAAACAAGCGCTTCTGGTTTCTCTACCTTTGTATTATCTTTTGTTTAGTCTCTTCCCACATATCCTTAACTGCCATAAAAAAGTTTAATCCATACTCCTTAATAATTTATATTATTTATCCATCCACAACCCCTTTTCTCATTTTGCACATGGGGTTGGGGTGTTAGTTCAATAGTTACAATCATTTAGAGACAAGGTTCACACACCATAAGGTGGCTACACCTGCCACAGTTGTTCTTCTATACTACGCAACCTCACATGCACTTCTATAGTAATGTTGTCAAATGTATGCCTCCCCTTCATAAATCCAAAATGAACCGTATCTATAAATTTTGGCAACACCTTTGTCATTCTTTTAGCTAGTATAGACATAAAGACTTTGAAATCATGATTTAAAATTGAAATGGGTCTATATAAAGCTGGTTTTGATGGGTCTTTACCATCTTTAGTTATTACAGCCACCACAGTATTTTCCCCAGATGTCGGTGCCTCCCCTACTTTTAAAATAGTGTTAAAAAACCTTCCACATCTTTTATTATTTTCTTCCCACCTAACTTTTAAACTTCCATAGAAATACCATCTGTTCCTGGAGACTTTCCTGCAGATTGATTATAGATCACCAATTTTATCTCATATCCTCCTATCTTAATTGTTAATTGTTGAGTCTGCTCTACCTCTAGCCTTGACATATTGAATTCTTCCATAAACATTTCCATTTGTATCTTTTCTTTATTTCCATATTTCTCTGCTTTATACAAATTTTCAGAACATTTCTGAAATATCTGTAATTCCTTTACAGGAACTTTGGTTAGTTTTGTTGTTAGAGGGTCCCTGAGTTTGGAGACAAACCTTTTTACTTTCTGTTGCCTAAGTAATTGATGTAAAAGTTTTTGTGCCCTGGAGTTATTATTAAAAAAAATAATAACAGTTGCTGAACAGCTATCTTTCTAAACTCATGGATATCACCCAGATGCTCCCTTATTTTCTCTTCATCACTCGGCAGTTGCATCTCTCCTTGCTCTGTGAGATTCCCTTTATTCTGTAGTACTTAAACCTTTATCAGCCCCCTCTAAATAATATCTATTTATTCTTAACAATGTCTCTTTTTCTTTTATTTCTACCTTACTTTAAAATTCCATTTTCGTTTTATCCCACTCATTAGTTATAACATATGAAGAAATTTCAGTCTTCCCTCCCTAATAACTCTTGGATAATTTCCACCACCTATTTCTTAAATTTCTCTTTTTTTTAACAGCTATATGGGAAAGTACCCTTGTCTCATTCTAACTTTGTTACCCTGCATTTTCATCTTAGTCTTTATTGGTGTGTGATTTGAAATAGTTACTAGATGTGTGCCAAAGCTTTCACTTAAATGCACGTTCTTGTTAAATATAATTTCTGTCTAGTCTAGCCCAGTTATTGTACCTTTGAGAATAATATGTAAATTCTCTCTGAGTTGCTACTACTGAATTCACATCTTCCATACCAAATATTTTCATATTTTTTTTTAGAAATCTACTATCTTTTGTTATATTTTTCCCTTCTATATCCCTCAGGTACATCCTCACTTTTGCAAATCAGGTTCTAGTCTGCACCTATAAGTAATATTCTCTGCTGAAAGCTGATTGTTTATCCCAAAATATTTTAAGCTTTATAACAGCATTTTTTGGTAGAATATAAATACTTGCCAACATAATCCACCTGTGTGCCAGTAGCCCTTTACTATCACAAATCTTCCATTATTATTTTTTCTTGTTCTATTACTATTGGAGCTAGCAATAGGTATAATTATTCCCCTTTTCATTTGTCCGTGATATTCTGCTGAATATCCATCCTGAAATATTTTCTTTACCAAATTCACTTGCTCATTTCTTTCCAAATGTGTCTCCTGCAGCATTGCTATTTGCAGTCTGCATTTCCTAATACAATTCAATACTCTTACCCCTGGATTCTCAAAAGCTTGCATGGAGTGCAAGACCAGTGCAGGAGCTCAAGCAGGCAATATGTCTGCCGTGCAATCCAGGAACAGCCTGCAGGGGCGTGCATGAGCGCTCCTGCACTAATCTTGCACAGACTAAGCCCTTGTATGCAAATCACCCCATTTGCAGGTAAATTCCATGCAAATGAGGTGATTTTGCAATCCAGGAAGCTTGCAAGACTAGTGAAATCTGCAGAAATGTACTCGGTTAGTAACTGAGTACATTTCTGCAAAATCCAAAACGGAGCTATGACAGCTCCAAATAAAGGTTGTATATCATGTATAAGCATGGCAATGGTCAAGTATAAAGCCATTGGCATTGCAAACAGAAAAAAAAATACAAAAATCAACTTTTATTTTTTTTTTTAGCTGATCTCGGCTATTTAAGTGTAGGACAGCAGCACGCAAACGGGATCTGGGGGAAAATAATAAACCCAAAAGAAGCAGTCTAACTAAAATCATTATTATGCCATGCAAGTCAATGTCAGGCAGAAGACAACCTGGCCAGTGAGTAGTGGTTGCTAAGGAGGGAGGCTCAGTGTGAGACATGTAAATATGCATTAGCAGGCAATCCTATCCTGTCAGGTCCCAACAGTGTAAGAGTAGGAATAGCTTGGTGCAAGCCTAGGAGTGACATCATGGGGGGTGTGTGTCAAGTATACTGTAAGTGGATTAGAGCCCTGTGGCTCGGGTGTTTGCTCCTAGCTTAGTACAGCTAAGCTAGGGGGTGTGTCTAAACTTGCTTAGCACTCTTTACAAAGCCTAAGCGGGTGTGCGTGCCACACACTGGGTTTTACATTGCTATCTACAGATGTATGGCCACATATACCTATATAGATATATATATCTGCTTTCATATATATGACTATGTCCGTATATATCTATATAGACATATATCTGTGTACATATATGTATCTTGCTGTGTATATGTAGACATATAGGTGTAGACATATATATGTGTCGATGTAGGCATTTGCGTGTGTATATGTTCATATATATTTATATAATAATAATAATTTATATAATTTATTATAATATGTATATATGTATAAATCTACATATATATATATATATATATATATATATATATATATATTTATATATTTGTTTAGATATTAATATATTTACACACACACACATACATCTAGACGTTGGTATACATTCTCTGTACTGTTGCATGACAGGGCTGGATGATATGTTTCTGAAAACATCAAATTTATGTATATCTGTCATGGCTTAGTGGTAAATCACTTTGTCTATGGTGTGCAGGGTCCTGGGTTTGAGCCTTGCAGAGGCTGTTTATTTTGTGGCTGGGCAGAACACGGGCCTTTGGATACAAAGTGATTGAGGCATTTTAAAGCAGTTGTAAGCGAATTTGCACAGAGGTAAGCACTGCTAACTTCCTGTTACAGTTTCTAACTCAGCTTCTGAATTGCTTATCATGTGTAGGCAGTGCTTACCCCCTTGCAAACAGGCTTAAACCCACTTACTGCTGCTTAAAACTGCTTACTCCCGCTTACCCCCTTGCTAATTTCTTTAAAAGAAAAGAAAAAAGGGTTGATAGGAAAGTGGTGAAAAAGGGGCACAAAGAGGGAAAGACAGTAGGGAAAATAGCCAGGGATGTGCAGGAAGGGTGTAGGGAAGGTCCATAGCTTTCCATTTCTTCTACAGCAACAGTTGTGCATATTCACTGAATTTGGAGGTAGATTTGGGCACTCAAACCCCTGGGAGAGGAATGAGAACAACAATAAGAAGTTGTGCTGCCAATTAGTCAGGATTACATGTGTCCAGTGGATTTAGAATTTTTAGAGTTTAGAGTTAGAATATTTAAGTAGGGGGGTGTTGGGGGTGCAAGGTGGGCTAGCTCCCCTGCTTTTATGTAATAGAAAGCTTGTGAATGTGTGTGGGGAGGATGGTGTGTGTGTGTGTGTGTGTGTGTGTGTGTGTGTGTGTGTGTGTGTGTATGTGTGTGTGTGTGTGTGTGTGTGTGTGTGTGTGTGTGTGTGCAGTAGTAGTGCAAAATTCAAAATCTCCAGTGTGCGAGATTTTAAATTTCGCGCTTCTAAGTTTTCTATGTTTTAAAAATTCATCTTTATAGCTTTGAAATACTAAATTTCGACATTTCAGTATTTCGAGGATATAAAGTGAATCCATATATATATATATATATATATATATATATATATATATATATATATATATATATATATAAAATATAATATAAAATGTGTGTGTGTGAGTAAACTTCATTGGTCATGAATTATTGACAATACCAAAAATAATGAGGATATATGTCCAAAATCATGGGCAATTTTTGACTTACAGTAATTTTCAGTGAAGTATTAGAAAATTAAACAGTTTATGAAGAACAGGACAAAAATATAAGACAAAATGAAGGACAGCTGAGAAGTATGCTGCAATTTTGTGTGAAATTAAAACTATCAAAAGTTTGTGATTTTGACTCATGCGCTTACACTGATGGCATGGCAAATAGTGCTTTCTGAATCATATAATGAATACTTAATAAAATGGACATTCATAAGAGATCTGATGCACTTAGAATAGTAATAGTCTATAAACTTAATTGCACATATCGTAGTCAAGCGCTACGCTTATATATCATGTGAATTATTTGAAGACAGACAAAAAGCAAAATGTTTGCATGTCAAGTGTTTTGAGCTTTTGAACCCACATTTGAATCCCCACTGGATACTTCTGGCACTGCATTTGTTGTTTCCATAGTAATCCTTTACTTGACAACTCTTGAAGGAGGCTTTGCAAGTGGTTGTGTGACTGAGGTGATATTTTTTTTTATTAAAAGCTGCATCCTATTTTGCTTTTGACTTACATGCAGAAACTGAATACTCAAATGCACAGCTTTCTTCCCCAGGTTTTCTTTTATTCATTTTGCCATATTTCCAAGGGAAGGTGTAACATTACAGGATACTGAATGCTGTGTAATAGAAATATTGTAAATAAATGTAAATCTTGAAAAAATGCTGTAGCTATTGTCTTGGTTGTAAAACACTGTCAATGCACTGTGCGGTGCAAATAAACCTTAAAGAACAGTCAGGTAATACTGTACATAAGAGAGAGGAGGAAATGCTTGCCTAGGTTAGTCATTATTAAACCAATTATGCAATTTAGTTTGGTATAAAATAGGGCTTCTCCAAGTCATTTTAGATTTGTTAAACTTGTTGCCACCTTAGAAGATAATGAAGGAAGTGGTTTCCTAAAAATAAGAATGGGGGTCAGACAAGAAAGGTCGCATGAGCTGGCCTGACCTTCATTTTAGAAGTATTAATCTTCAAATAACTAATCAGTAGCTATTTAATTGCTTCAAAATTGTCAATAATGGAATATACCTTCACAATTAGTCCTGTGGGAAAAGCTAGTTGCTGCCATTTGTGGGCAGGAGAGGAGAGGTAATAAGCCTTTCATCTTAATGACCTCTCCTCTCCTCTCATTACTGTAATTCAAGGTTTCTGAGATCATCAGTTTTCATAGCCTGAGAGAAGGTTCAAAGAAATTAAGGATAAGTACACAGACTAGGAAGACTGCTTCCAAACTGCCTTTATGTATTCAAAAAGCTGTGAAAATAAAGCTGGCCAATAATTTACATTGGTTATTTGTCACTTTCTGTTTTCACTTGACATGATCTTGACATGGTGGTATAATGGTTAAGTCGTTGCCACAGACACATAAAGTCTAAGGGTTAGATCCTGACCACTGGTCACTTGTATGTGGAGTCTGTATGTTTGGCCTGTGTCTCTGTAGGTTCATAGGTAGGTACTAGGCTATTGGCCCTAGGGCCTATATAAGCCTAGCCAAAAAATGTACCCTGGCTTTCGCCACCCAAGAAAATTATTTTCCTCTGCCCCTGTCTAGCAGAGCCACAGAAGTGATCCCTGGGGTGAATTTCCCATTTCCCATCCAATCATCAAGATTTTTCTTGAAGAGTGCTAATGAGGAGCTCTGTTTGACATAGATAGGTAGTCTGTTCCAGAGTATGGGAAGTCTCCGGGACAGTAATCTATCCCTCCAGCATGTTCTGTTTATTGTGGTGACAAGGTTTAGGTCCCTAGAGCATGTAGCTCGGAGGGATTGGGATTTCTTGGAGCATGTCCAACAGCTCTGGGTTTGACATAGCTTTGTATGTTAGGCAGAGATCGCCCCTGAGTAGACGATATGCGATGGAGAAAAGCTGTAGTTTTTTGAGACGGTCTGCATAGGGCATCTGTTTGAGGCCAGTAACCCTCTTTGTGAGGTATTTATGTGGTCTTTCCAGTTGTTGTACATGTCTTGTGCGGTATATACCAAAAGGGGCATTGTACTCTATAATGGGTCTAATGATTGATGAGTAGAGGGGAACAATGACCTCTTTTTTTCTGGATGAGAATCCTTTTGTGATGAGATGAGCCACGTAGAAGGATTTCCTGACCACTGTGGATATGTGATTATCAAAGGAGAGACTACTGTCCACCTGTGTCCCAAGGTCTCATCACATTTTCGGCATTAAGTAGACTACCAGCTATGTGGTAGTTCATGGGTACAGAGTTTTTACCAAAGGGGATGACGATACACTTTTTGGCATTGAGCTTCAGGCCATGGCTTTGACACCGGGTATCTGTCTCAGTGAGGCCCTTTTGTAGTTTGTCCACATCATTAGGAGTTTTGATTATGGCTCCTAGTTTGCAGTCATCTGCAAACTTTGTTAGCCAAAGACCTTCTGTGTTAGCCTGCACTTCAGAGAAGTAGATACCAAACAGGAGAGGACCCAGGCTGAACCCTGTGGTACTCCACTTGTCACTGGTCTGAAGTCGGATTTGGAATCCGCTACTTTCACAGTGTGGGTTCTGTCTGTGAGCCAGTTGGCAACCCATCTTGTGACATAGGGATTTATACCTAGTTTAGTGAGCTTATCTATAATTCCAGAGTGAGGGATGGTGTCGAAAGCCTTGGCGAGATCTAGATAAGCTGTGTGAACCATTTTACCCCCATCTATGGCTTTGGTGACTGCTTCAAAGAAGTCAAGTCAGGTTTAAGAGACATGATCTGCCTTTTACAAATCCAAACTGGGTAGGGTCCAGAGTTTGGAGA
This sequence comes from Protopterus annectens, assembly GCF_019279795.1. Lineage (NCBI taxonomy): Eukaryota > Metazoa > Chordata > Ceratodontiformes > Protopteridae > Protopterus > Protopterus annectens. The sequence continues at coordinate 1,073,731,410 of NC_056737.1, forward strand.
TTACCAATGTCTTTGTTTATGAGTTCCACGATGATATGTTCCATGGTCTTGCAAACCAGGCTCATCAGGCTAATGGGGCGGTAGTTCCTGGGGTCCGTTGTGGCTCCCCCTTTGTGGAGTGGGATAACCGTCACGATGCACCATTCAGTGGGTACAAAGCCTGAGGTGAGGCTATGATTGAACATGGTACTTAGGTAGGGTGCCAGTTCATTCTGTAGTTTGTGTAGAACACAGCCTGGGATATTGTCAGGTCCCATGGATGCTGTGTTCTTGGCTTTGGAGAGTGTGTTTTTTACCTGTGCAGCCATGATTATAGGAACTTTGCATTCTTCCGGTATAGATATGGGCCCTCTAGGGGGTGAGAGGGGGGTAAAGTTAGCACTGAACCTATCTGCTAGGATGTTGGCAATATCAGTTGGTTCTGTATATTTAGTGCCATTGTGCTGTAACTCAGAGCAGATCTGAGTGTTGCCATTGAGATTCTTGACATAGCTATAGAATGCTTTGTGGTTGTCTTTAGAGTCAGTGGCAATTTTGTTTTCATAACTAGCTTTGGAGGATTTTATGAGGGATATCAGCCTCTTACTGAAGTTGACCAGGGAGTTCCTCCAGTTATGGGATTTTACTCTTTTTTTTTTCAGCAGTTTCTTTCTTCTATTGTAGAGTTTGTTTATGGCAGAGGACCACCAGATTGGCTTCCTTTTTTTGGAAGATAACATCTTGGTTCTATTAGGGATAGCATGATCCATGCATTCGTGTAAGTGCTTATAAAGTGCATTTGTGTAGGATTCAGCAGTCATACCTCTATTGTCCGTCTGCATGGGTGTCATGAAGTTTGCCACTTCTGTCTTAAGAAGAGTGAAGTTGGCTTTGGAGAAGTTTTTTACAATGGTTTCCCTAATTGGGGGTGGGATGTGGATGTCTAGGCTGATTAGCTTGTGGTCGGATCTGACCAACGAGGAATTGACCTCTGGTGTGGAACACTGGTTTCCCATGTTGGTAATGACCAGGTCTAGGATATTGCTGCCCCTGGTGGGGATGTGAATAAGTTGATCCAAGGCGTTGGAATTTATGAATTCTAGAAAACGTTGAGCAAATGAGTTGGTACATGAGTAGTTTTCCCAGTTAATGGTGGGGTAGTTGAAATCGCCCATTATTAGGGTGTTGGGTTGTACCCTAATACTTTCCAGTGTATCAAGAAATGAGGAGTGGGAATCCTGGGGCATGGTGGGGGGTCTGTAGCAAGTCACAATTTGGATTATGGTCTTGCCCAGAGTTAGTTGTACTTGGATAATCTCGGATGCATTATGCTGTGCAACTAGCCTGTGGGTGTGGATATCCTTAATGAATATGGACACGCTTCTGCCTTTAGTGCTTCGTTCTGGGTTAGGTGGCCAAAAGGTGTGGTATGAATTGTAGCCTGGTAATGCAGGGGTGCTCTCTGGAGCTTTGAACCAGGTCTCTGTCACTGCACAGATGTCAATGTTCTCCATTTTAAGGAGTGCCTCGAGTGAGTGCATTTTGAGGTTTAGACTTCTAACATTGAGTAGCATTACCCTCAGATTTTGCTTGCTTGTACCTGTTATGGTGGTGAGTTTGTCATTTGAACCTTGCCTAAAAAAGGCACTATAGGGGTGGCAAGAGCCTTAGTCAGTATCTGGAATCCTAAGGGTGACAGGTGCAGCCCATCTCTGGCAAAGCATCGTGGTCTGTCGATCATGTCATCCCAGGCAGACAAATACTGGATCCCCTTAGAATAACACCAGAAGCTTAGCCAATTGTTGAAGTCAATAATTTTGTCCTTGTACTGTGGTATCATTCTGGGTGATGGCAGGATGCTACTCAGGGTTAGGGTCATACCTGCCTGAGATACAAGATCGGAGAGCTCCTCCATGTCTCTTTTCCTGTAGTCCAGGGAGGTACGTCTCAGGTCATTCACACCAACATGGACAATGACAGTGTCATGTTTGTACTTATTGTGGAGTGACCTGAGTGCATGCATTATGTGGCGGATCCTGGCTCCTGACAGTAACTTTCTCCTTGTTTAGTCTAGTGAGTGGAACATCAGTGTGCCTGACTATAGAGTCACCTATGACTAGAGTGTTGGGTACGTTGTTATGCCTTATGGGCTGTGGTTGAGTGGCACACTGAGTTTGTGGGATATGTGCCATTTGGGTTGTGTTGGGGGGGTGGAGGTTGCTTGCCTTTATGCTTTGGAGGTCCCTGATGCTTGGGCAGGTTTTTATTGAGAGCCTCTGCGAATGTAGGTGTGTGTTTTGTGTTTCTATGTGTGTGTTTTGGTGGTGTAGGTTTTGAGGGACTATGTCATCAGTGTGGTGTGGTGCAAGTGTTTACCTTCTTCTCTTGACTGTCTAGTCCAGTCTTGGGTGAAGAGAGCTTTGCTTCCAGTTTGGCTATATAAGTGCATCTCTCACAGGTTGTAGTGTTGGGTGGTAGGAGGAGAGGGTTGTCTGTGTACATGAGACAATTGCTGCATTGCCCCAAGATGCCCAGATTCATCAGGTAGACAGGAGAAATCACTGGGAGCTGACCATTAGACATGCCTAGATAGGTGCTTATTTATTAAGTACTAAAAACTGCTTTCCTCTAGACAAGTGAGGAAAGTTGAGTGCTGTAGTAATTTGCAGCTTATGTAGTGCTTACAATGAGTTCTGAACAAGTGCTGAGTTCAAAGAAACAGATTTGAGTGCTGAAACTAGAAAACTGGCTAGTTATAAGAAACAAAACTAAGCTAGAAGACTTTCCTCCAACACAGAAGGGCTTGGGGGCTCAGAAGCCTACAAACAGTCTAGACCACTTAACAGGAAAGGCAGGAAACAAGCTTAATTTTTTTATAGGAGTTCCTCTCACCTCCCAAAAGCATGCTGGATGTTTCGTACTCAAGGATGGACGATACCAAAATACCTACTTCAAACCAAACCCACTCAGTTAAGTTTGAGAGGCCTGCCAACAAAATACACCCAAAAACGAAAGGAGCCATAGGAAGCAACATAGGCTGTAGGTGGTGCTTACTGGGAGAAAATTCTTTTGGACCAACTGCTTTAGGTTATCTGCTGTGGTGTGTTCTATCCTCCAGACAAGGATAACTTAGGCCACAGACTGCCCACTGTGCCAGGGAGAGCCACTTGGTGATGTAAAAGGTACCTCTAGATGAATTAGTCATACTAACTAACGTTGCCAAAAGGGGCATTGATATTTGCTGTTGCTAAGTGGGTTAAGGACTTGGCTTACTTTGATCTATGCTAGCAACCCATGCTGACAGTGGGAGGAGTACTACTGGTCAATGTGTGCTTACCATATATATCCCGGCAGCCCTGCGTCAGTACAATACTGGCTGGCTGGTGTTCAGTTGCACAGTCCGGGTTACATGGGATAGCTCTGTTGAGTGGAAGCTAGACATAAAACTAATTAATTTACCAATATTAAATTAAACATTGACACACTGAATATAGGTTCACTGATGGGATTCAGATTGGAAGTGGATGACATGAGGGTAAGGAGGAGACTGGATATTCTGTGTATACAGGAGACAAGATGGAAGGCCAGTGCAGCAAAGTCTCATGGCCTAGATTCCAGGCTCTACTACTTAGAGGTAGAACAGACTAGAAATGGTGTGGGAATTGTGAGAGAGAATCTTCTGAATACACTGAGAAATGTCATCAGAATTAGAGACAGACTCATGGCAATCATACTCCAGAGTAAAGACAGGCTGATTTTAATAGTATCAGATTATGATCCACATGAGGCCTATGATGGCGATAAAAAGAGTGCATTCAGGCAGCAGTTGCATGATCTCCAAAATAAAGTGGGACAAAATGAGCCAGTCAATCTTAAAAATGGGGACCCTGAATGCTCAGATTGAAACAGACAGGCAGGATATAATGATTGCCTTGGTCCACATGGTTGAGGCAACAGAAATAATGAAGGAGATGCCATTCTAGACTTCTGCTTGGCATATGGCTTAATGGTGACCACTGCATAGTTTACCAAGACAGATAGTGACTAGATCACATACAAGAGTGGTCAGCACATAACTCAAGTTATTCCCAGTTAAAAAGGGCATTGAAGTCAAATCAGAGATTACAATGTCTTCTCTACTGAAATGTATCCCACAGCGTAACTCACTGGTGGCCATAATCAGCTGCAAGTAGTGGTTAGAAGGGCTCTAATGTTAACAGAGGCTAGGCTGATTTTGGCCCATACTAATGGCAGATGCACACATTAAGGAAATAGTGGATGATGATCCAAGGTTCGTGTATAAGAACATGAGATCACTTAAAAGATTGTTATGCTATCCAAAAAGAATAGAAAATATTGTGAATCATGATCTCACACTGGTACCTTGTAATAACTGCAACTATTGCAGTTATTTAGGTACCTCGGGATTATTTCATCATCCAGATTTCAAAAGAAAATTTAGATTCAGACTGAGGGCCACATGTAACTCTGTTCATTTGGTATACCTAGCACATTGCACAGGATGCCAATCTTTCTACATAGGGAAAACTGATAGACGCCTGAGGGACAGAATTAGGGAGCATTTATGTGATATTATAAATCTGAATAAAACTAATGCACTAGCCAGGCATGTTACTGGCAAAGTCGTACACTTCTTCTTTCGGCTTTTTCCGGTTAGGGGTCACAACAGTGGATCACCTGTTCGCTCATGATTGGCAGTGGAGTTTTATGGTGTCGAGTTGCCAGCCTGGTGCCCAACCTTCCAGTGAAGGCACAGACATGCATGCACTCACATCTAGAGACAATTTAGAGTGACCAATCCACCTATGGTATGTCTTTGGGAGGAAACCAGAGCACCGAGAGGAAACCCACGTGACCACAGAGAGGAAATGCAGACTCCACACAGAAGGCACCCCAGCCGAGGATCGAACCGGTTAACCTCTTGCTGTGAGGTTGCAATGCTAACCACTGCACCACTGTGGCCACCCATTGGCAAAGACGTACACATACTTTTAAATTTATGGTCATAGAGATGATGAAGTTAGATGGGAGAATGGGAGATATAAGGAACAGAACAGAAGTTTTAGAAACCAAATGGATCATTAGATTAAGAGCTTAAGATGGGAAGGGGTTGAATGACAAGATACCCATGAAACCCATCCTCAAAGCTAGACCTATACATAGGTAAAAATTTTCTTGTAATTTATACTTTATTTTCCTGCTGTCCCTGTTTTTAATATATATGTCCTTGCACAACATTGTAGCGGCATTTTGGTTTTTACTTATAACCTGCTATATGATATTTTCACAATCAGGAAATTGTTCTTATTAGAATTAGGAAATGATGTTATAATTTTTATATTTTTTTATGCTTTTTACACTAATTAATTAATTCAGGAAATGATGTAATGTTAACTTAGCAAATGATGTAATGTTATTTTATATATATAAGGGCTGATGTTTTTTATTGCCAGTTTATACGTTTGAGGAAGCAGTTTCTAATACTATGAAAGTGCTTACGTACTGATTAAAGGACTTTTTACAGTGAATCAGGAGCCATCGTTTGCTCTCATACTTCTGCTTGCTGACAAGCATTTATACATTTGGGGCCTGAAATGTAACAGGTGACACTGCCAATCCACACATAATCTATACAAACGTAACAGGTGGCACTGCCAATCCACACATAATCTATACTAACATAACATGGGGCACTGTCAATCCACACATAATCTATACCAACATAACAAAAGGCACTGTCAATCCACACATAATCTATACCAATGTAACAGGGGGCACTGCCAATCCACACATAATCTATACCAACATAACAGGGGCACTGCCAATCCACACATAATCTATACCAACATAACAGGTGGCACTGCCAATCCACACATAATCTATACTAACATAACAGGGGCACTGTCAATCCACACATAATCTATACCAACATAACAGGGGCACTGTCAATCCACACATAATCTATACCAACATAACAGGGGCACTGCCAATCCACACATAATCTATACCAACATAACAGGGGCACTGTCAATCCACACATAATCTATACCAATGTAACAGGGGGCACTGCCAATCCACACATAATCTATACCAACATAACAGGGGCACTGTCAATCCACACATAATCTATACCAACATAACAGGGGCACTGCCAATCCACACATAATCTATACCAACATAACAGGGGCACTGTCAATCCACACATAATCTATACCAACATAACAGGGGCACTGCCAATCCACACATAATCTATACCAACATAACAGGGGCACTGTCAATCCACACATAATCTATACCAACATAACAGGGGCACTGTCAATCCACACATAATCTATACCAACATAACAGGGGGCACTGCCAATCCACACATAATCTATACCAATGTAACAGGTGGCACTGCCAATCCACACATAATCTATACCAACATAACAGGGGCACTGCCAATCCACACATAATCTATACCAACATAACAGGGGCACTGTCAATCCACACATAATCTATACCAATGTAACAGGGGCACTGCCAATCCACACATAATCTATACCAACATAACAGGGGCACTGTCAATCCACACATAATCTATACCAATGTAACAGGGGGCACTGCCAATCCACACATAATCTATACCAACATAACAGGGGGCACTGCCAATCCACACATAATCTATACCAACATAACAGGGGCACTGCCAATCCACACATAATCTATACCAACATAACAGGGGGCACTGTCAATCCACACATAATCTATACCAATGTAACAGGGGGCACTGTCAATCCACACATAATCTATACCAACATAACAGGGGCACTGTCAATCCACACATAATCTATACCAACATAACAGGGGCACTGTCAATCCACACATAATCTATACCAATGTAACAGGGGCACTGCCAATCCACACATAATCTATACCAACATAACAGGGGCACTGTCAATCCACACATAATCTATACCAACATAACAGGGGCACTGCCAATCCACACATAATCTATACCAACATAACAGGGGCACTGTCAATCCACACATAATCTATACTAACATAACAGGGGCACTGTCAATCCACACATAATCTATACCAACATAACAGGGGCACTGTCAATCCACACATAATCTATACCAACATAACAGGGGCACTGTCAATCCACACATAATCTATACCAACATAACAGGGGCACTGTCAATCCACACATAATCTATACCAACATAACAGGGGCACTGCCAATCCACACATAATCTATACCAATGTAACAGGGGGCACTGCCAATCCACACATAATCTATACCAACATAACAGGGGCACTGTCAATCCACACATAATCTATACCAACATAACAGGGGCACTGCCAATCCACACATAATCTATACCAATTTAACAGGGGCACTGCCAATCCACACATAATCTATACCAACATAACAGGGGCACTGTCAATCCACACATAATCTATACCAATGTAACAGGGGCACTGTCAATCCACACATAATCTATACCAACATAACAGGGGGCACTGTCAATCCACACATAATCTATACCAACATAACAGGGGGCACTGCCAATCCACACATAATCTATACCAATGTAACAGGGGCACTGTCAATCCACACATAATCTATACCAACATAACAGGGGCACTGTCAATCCACACATAATCTATACCAACATAACAGGGGCACTGCCAATCCACACATAATCTATACCAACATAACAGGGGCACTGTCAATCCACACATAATCTATACCAACATAACAGGGGCACTGTCAATCCACACATAATCTATACCAACATAACAGGGGCACTGCCAATCCACACATAATCTATACCAATGTAACAGGGGCACTGTCAATCCACACTTAATCTATACCAACATAACAGGGAGCACTGCCAATCCACACATAATCTATACCAACATAACAGGGGCACTGTCAATCCACACATAATCTATACCAACATAACAGGTGGCACTGTCAATCCACACATAATCTATACCAACATAACAGGGGCACTGTCAATCCACACATAATCTATACCAATGTAACAGGGGCACTGTCAATCCACACATAATCTATACCAACATAACAGGGGCACTGTCAATCCACACATAATCTATACCAACATAACAGGGGCACTGTCAATCCACACATAATCTATACCAACATAACAGGGGCACTGCCAATCCACACATAATCTATACCAACATAACAGGGGCACTGTCAATCCACACATAATCTATACCAATGTAACAGGGGGCACTGTCAATCCACACATAATCTATACCAATGTAACAGGGGCACTGTCAATCCACACATAATCTATACCAACATAACAGGGGCACTGCCAATCCACACATAATCTATACCAACATAACAGGGGCACTGTCAATCCACACATAATCTATACCAATGTAACAGGGGCACTGTCAATCCACACATAATCTATACCAACATAACAGGGGCACTGTCAATCCACACATAATCTATACCAACATAACAGGGGGCACTGTCAATCCACACATAATCTATACCAACATAACAGGGGGCACTGTCAATCCACACATAATCTATACCAATGTAACAGGGGGCACTGTCAATCCACACATAATCTATACCAACATAACAGGGGCACTGTCAATCCACACATAATCTATACCAATGTAACAGGGGGCACTGCCAATCCACACATAATCTATACCAACATAACAGGGGCACTGCCAATCCACACATAATCTATACCAATGTAACAGGGGCACTGTCAATCCACACATAATCTATACCAACATAACAGGGGCACTGCCAATCCACACATAATCTATACCAATGTAACAGGGGCACTGTCAATCCACACATAATCTATACCAACATAACAGGGGCACTGCCAATCCACACATAATCTATACCAATGTAACAGGGGCACTGCCAATCCACACATAATCTATACCAACATAACAGGGGCACTGTCAATCCACACATAATCTATACCAACATAACAGGGGCACTGTCAATCCACACATAATCTATACCAACATAACAGGGGCACTGTCAATCCACACATAATCTATACCAACATAACAGGGGCACTGTCAATCCACACATAATCTATACCAATGTAACAGGGGGCACTGCCAATCCACACATAATCTATACCAATGTAACAGGGGCACTGTCAATCCACACATAATCTATACCAATGTAACAGGGGCACTGTCAATCCACACATAATCTATACCAACATAACAGGGGCACTGTCAATCCACACATAATCTATACTAACATAACAGGGGCACTGTCAATCCACACATAATCTATACCAATGTAACAGGGGCACTGTCAATCCACACATAATCTATACCAACATAACAGGGGCACTGTCAATCCACACATAATCTATACCAATGTAACAGGGGGCACTGTCAATCCACACATAATCTATACCAACATAACAGGGGCACTGCCAATCCACACATAATCTATACCAACATAACAGGGGCACTGCCAATCCACACATAATCTATACCAACATAACAGGGGGCACTGTCAATCCACACATAATCTATACCAACATAACAGGGGCACTGTCAATCCACACATAATCTATACCAATGTAACAGGGGCACTGTCAATCCACACATAATCTATACCAACATAACAGGGGCACTGTCAATCCACACATAATCTATACCAACATAACAGGGGGCACTGTCAATCCACACATAATCTATACCAATGTAACAGGGGGCACTGTCAATCCACACATAATCTATACCAACATAACAGGGGCACTGTCAATCCACACATAATCTATACCAACATAACAGGGGGCACTGTCAATCCACATAATCTATACCAATGTAACAGGGGCACTGTCAATCCACACATAATCTATACCAATGTAACAGGGGCACTGCCAATCCACACATAATCTATACCAACATAACAGGGGCACTGCCAATCCACACATAATCTATACCAATGTAACAGGGGCACTGTCAATCCACACAATCTATACCAACATAACAGGGGGCACTGTCAATCCACACATAATCTATACCAATGTAACAGGGGCACTGTCAATCCACACATAATCTATACCAACATAACAGGGGCACTGTCAATCCACACATAATCTATACCAACATAACAGGGGCACTGTCAATCCACACATAATCTATACCAATGTAACAGGGGCACTGTCAATCCACACATAATCTATACCAACATAACAGGGGCACTGTCAATCCACACATAATCTATACCAACATAACAGGGGGCACTGTCAATCCACACATAATCTATACCAACATAACAGGGGGCACTGTCAATCCACACATAATCTATACCAACATAACAGGGGGCACTGCCAATCCACACATAATCTATACCAATGTAACAGGGGGCACTGTCAATCCACACATAATCTATACCAACATAACAGGGGCACTGCCAATCCACACATAATCTATACCAACATAACAGGGGCACTGTCAATCCACACATAATCTATACCAATGTAACAGGGGCACTGTCAATCCACACATAATCTATACCAACATAACAGGGGCACTGTCAATCCACACATAATCTATACCAACATAACAGGGGCACTGTCAATCCACACATAATCTATACCAACATAACAGGGGCACTGCCAATCCACACATAATCTATACCAATGTAACAGGGGCACTGTCAATCCACACATAATCTATACCAACATAACAGGGGCACTGTCAATCCACACATAATCTATACCAATGTAACAGGGGGCACTGTCAATCCACACATAATCTATACCAACATAACAGGGGCACTGCCAATCCACACATAATCTATACCAATGTAACAGGGGCACTGCCAATCCACACATAATCTATACCAACATAACAGGGGCACTGCCAATCCACACATAATCTATACCAACATAACAGGAGGCACTGTCAATCCACACATAATCTATACCAACATAACAGGGGCACTGTCAATCCACACATAATCTATACCAACATAACAGGGGCACTGTCAATCCACACATAATCTATACCAACATAACAGGGGGCACTGTCAATCCACACATAATCTATACCAATGTAACAGGGGCACTGTCAATCCACACATAATCTATACCAACATAACAGGGGGCACTGTCAATCCACACATAATCTATACCAACATAACAGGGGCACTGTCAATCCACACATAATCTATACCAACATAACAGGGGGCACTGTCAATCCACACATAATCTATACCAATGTAACAGGGGCACTGCCAATCCACACATAATCTATACCAACATAACAGGGGCACTGCCAATCCACACATAATCTATACCAATGTAACAGGTTGCACTGCCAATACACACAATCTATACCAAAGTAATAGGTGGCACTGCAAATCCACACATAATCTATACCAATGTAACAGGGGCACTGTCAATCCACACATAATCTATACCAACATAACAGGGGCACTGCCAATCCACACATAATCTATACCAACATAACAGGGGCACTGTCAATCCACACATAATCTATACTAACATAACAGGGGCCACTGTCAATCCACACATAATCTATACCAACATAACAGGGGCACTGTCAATCCACACATAATCTATACCAACATAACAGAGGGCACTGTCAATCCACACATAATCTATACCAACATAACAGGGGGCACTGTCAATCCACACATAATCTATACCAACATAACAGGGGGCCCTGCCAATCCACACATAATCTATACGAATGTAACAGGTGGTACTTTCAATCCACACATAATCTATACTAACATAAAAGGCGGCACTGTCAATCCACACATAATCTATACCAACGTAACAGGGGCACTGCCAATCCACACATAATCTATACCAATGTAACAGGGGCACTGCCAATCCACACATAATCTATACCAACATAACAGGGGCACTGTCAATCCACACATAATCTATACCAATGTAACAGGGGCACTGCCAATCCACACATAATCTATACCAACATAACAGGGGCACTGTCAATCCACACATAATCTATACCAATGTAACAGGGGGCACTGTCAATCCACACATAATCTATACCAACATAACAGGGGGCACTGTCAATCCACACATAATCTATACCAATGTAACAGGGGCACTGTCAATCCACACATAATCTATACCAACATAACAGGGGCACTGTCAATCCACACATAATCTATACCAATGTAACAGGGGGCACTGCCAATCCACACATAATCTATACCAACATAACAGGGGCACTGCCAATCCACACATAATCTATACCAATGTAACAGGGGCACTGTCAATCCACACATAATCTATACCAACATAACAGGGGCACTGCCAATCCACACATAATCTATACCAACATAACAGGGGCACTGTCAATCCACACATAATCTATACCAACATAACAGGGGCACTGTCAATCCACACATAATCTATACCAACATAACAGGGGCACTGCCAATCCACACATAATCTATACCAACATAACAGGGGCACTGTCAATCCACACATAATCTTCTATACCAACATAACAGGGGGCACTGTCCATCCACACATAATCTATACCAATGTAACAGGTGGCACTGCCAATCCACACATAATCTATACCAAAGTAACAGGTGGCACTGCCAATCCACACATAATCTATACCAATGTAACAGGGGCACTGCCAATCCACACCTAATCTATACCAACATAACAGGGAGCACTGCCAATCCACACCTAATCTATACCAATGTAACAGTGGGCACTGTCAATCCACACATAATCTATACCAACATAACTGGGGGCACTGCCAATCCACACATAATCTATACCAAGATAACAGGGGCACTGTCAATCCACACATAATCTATACCAACATAACAGGGGCACTGTCAATCCACACATAATCTATACCAACATAACAGGGGCACTGTTAATCCACACATAATCTATACCAACATAACAGGGGCACTGCCAATCCACACATAATCTATACCAACATAACAGGGGCACTGTCAATCCACACATAATCTATACCAATGTAACAGGGGGCACTGTCAATCCACACATAATCTATACCAACATAACAGGGGCACTGTCAATCCACACATAATCTATACCAATATAACAGGGGGCACTGCCAATCCACACAATCTATACCAACATAACAGGGGGCACTGTCAATCCACACATAATCTATACTAACATAACAGGGGCACTGCCAATCCACACATAATCTATACCAACATAACAGGGGCACTGTCAATCCACACATAATCTATACCAATGTAACAGGGGCACTGCCAATCCACACATAATCTATACCAACATAACAGGGGCACTGTCAATCCACACATAATCTATACCAACATAACAGGGGGCACTGTCAATCCACACATAATCTATACCAACATAACAGGGGCACTGCCAATCCACATAATCTATACCAATGTAACAGGGGCACTGTCAATCCACACATAATCTATACCAACATAACAGGGGCACTGCCAATCCACACATAATCTATACCAACATAACAGGGGCACTGTCAATCCACACATAATCTATACCAATGTAACAGGGGCACTGCCAATCCACACATAATCTATACCAATGTAACAGGTGGCACTGCCAATCCACACATAATCTATACCAAAGTAACAGGTGGCACTGCCAATCCACACATAATCTATACCAATGTAACAGGGGCACTGCCAATCCACACCTAATCTATACCAACATAACAGGGGCACTGCCAATCCACACATAATCTATACCAATGTAACAGGGGCACTGTCAATCCACACATAATCTATACCAATGTAACAGGGGCACTGTCAATCCACACATAATCTATACCAACATAACAGGGGGCACTGTCAATCCACACATAATCTATACCAACATAACAGGGGGCACTGTCAATCCACACATAATCTATACCAACATAACAGGGGGCACTGTCAATCCACACATAATCTATACCAACATAACAGGGGCACTGCCAATCCACACATAATCTATACCAATGTAACAGGGGCACTGTCAATCCACACATAATCTATACCAACATAACAGGGGCACTGCCAATCCACACATAATCTATACCAACATAACAGGGGCACTGTCAATCCACACATAATCTATACCAATGTAACAGGGGCACTGCCAATCCACACATAATCTATACCAACATAACAGGGGCACTGTCAATCCACACATAATCTATACCAACATAACAGGGGCACTGTCAATCCACACATAATCTATACCAACATAACAGGGGCACTGTCAATCCACACATAATCTATACCAATGTAACAGGGGCACTGTCAATCCACACATAATCTATACCAACATAACAGGGGGCACTGTCAATCCACACATAATCTATACCAATGTAACAGGGGGCACTGCCAATCCACACATAATCTATACCAAAGTAACAGGTGGCACTGCCAATCCACACATAATCTATACCAATGTAACAGGGGCACTGCCAATCCACACATAATCTATACCAACATAACAGGGGCACTGCCAATCCACACATAATCTATACCAACATAACAGGGGCACTGTCAATCCACACATAATCTATACCAACATAACAGGGGCACTGCCAATCCACACATAATCTATACCAACATAACAGGGGCACTGTCAATCCACACATAATCTATACCAACATAACAGGGGGCACTGCCAATCCACACATAATCTATACCAATGTAACAGGGGGCACTGCCAATCCACATATACTCTATACCAACATAACAGGGGCACTGTCAATCCACACATAATCTATACCAACATAACAGGGGGCACTGTCAATCCACAAATAGTCTATATTAACATAACAGGGGGCACTGTCAATCCACACATAATCTATACCAACATAACAGGGGGCACTGTCAATCCACAAATAGTCTATATTAACATAACAGGGGGCACTGTCAATCCACACAATATATGCCAAAGTAACAGGGGGCACTCTCAATCCACACATAATCTATACCAATGTAGCAGGGCTACTGCCAATCCACACATAATATTCTGTACTCACTTTCATAGCAAATCATATCCTCAGGAACGACACCATAACATATTAGATATTTACTTCTGTACTTTTCTGTCATTCAGTAGTGACGAAGCACCATTGTGGTACCGTGCATGTTGCTGTGTGGTTTTACTGATTGACATCACTGATTGATCTCCTGCATCTGCGATAATGTGTACAATGTGTAACAACTCCTGCCTTATTTAATTTTTCATGAAGTATTACATTTATGACAAAAAAAAGCACATCATGCATGTAACTGCTTCTGCTTCCTCTCATTTTTCATGAATTATTAACTTTATGATTATAATAACTTACTAATCCTTCAACTTCATCTTACAGCCAACAGAATATTGTTAAAGTCATGATTAAAAAGTGCTCCATATTCAAGACCGCTTGTGCACTATGCTACCATTACAAATTTAAAAAAATGGGTCTAATACACGTGTGTCATTTGCTAGTAGTTTGTGACAAACTTGCTCTCTGCCGCTAGCTCAAAAGATAAGCGCTCTAAGTTTAAATATCCCAGTTTCCTCTAAGTCCTTAGCTCTTCCAGCACATGACCCTATAAAACTGTATAGCCCTAGCAGAGTCCTACCTCTAACCCTAAAATTCTCACCCAGTTCTTAAGCCGAGTCTTCACTCTCCTACTGTAAAACTTGACCCCACCTCCCTAAACCTAAATACCCTGATCACTTCTGAACCCTAAAACTCCATTCCTGCTCCCTAACCCTAAAACTACCCTCCTACTCCCTAACCCCAACAGTCCCCACCCACTCCCTAAACCTAAATCCCCTTTCTTATCACTGCCCTAATCTACACCCCCACCCCCTCTACTCCCTCCACAGCTGCGTGCCGAAACTCATATTCGAGTTCAAGTGTGTGAGGTAGCCTACACGAGCTACAGGTGACTCAAGTTCCTGTCTTTGAGCACCTGAGACTCCAGCATTTGTAGAACAACAGAAAATATTACTACTACCCTTACCTCTCAATCTGCCAGAATTCTGGACAAGACAGTAATAGTGTATGGGGAGGGGGGTCAAAGGTCCAAAAATAGACAAAGATTTTAAATACTGCTCCTGTAAACTTAAAACACTGAGAAAATAACAGGTTTTGCATTAGCATGCATTTCTAAAGAACATGAAGTCTGAAATTCAAACGACTGTCATTATTTAGTGACTTCACTACTCAATAATTTGCCAGAAAACCACAGCTTTTATGAGAAAGAGACCAAAAATATGAAGCAAAAATCTGGACATTCTGAGGAATTCCGGACAGTTGAGAGTTATTCTTCTACCTTACTTGCCGACTGTGAATACCAAGTCATGAAATTAATGTGTCATTATTATCTTGCTTTAAATATATAAATAAATGTACATGCAATAAATGACATACACTAAGTTGCTCCTAATGGAAATACTTTTGTTTATATAAAAGAGAGCTTTATTAACATTACCTGTACTGTTACATCAGGAAAATACCCTGGGTGCATTCACCATGCATGGTGCACGTAGGCATTTAATAATGGCAGTAAGTTTATCGATGAAGGGAAAACTCCAATAATATCAAATATGAATGATTCTAAACATCAAACTATGTGGGTCCAAATTATCATGCTCTCAATCACTTCTAAACAGTGTCATAACTGGTGCATCTCCCCATAAGGCTTAATACAGGCCTCTACTTAACACATCAGCAGCTCATGAGCGTGGTAGGGCTGTGGTGTTGCTGGATATAATGGCGTTCCTTAGCTTCTTTCCATTGCAACCATTTATTTTAACACATTTTCCTTCTCTTTCTAACTTTAATTGTTTCTAGTTCCTTGATTCCATCTGTTATCTCAATAACCTCTTTCAGGCGGGGGAATGAGTCAGTTTTCCACCTTGTAGTTAACTCCTTTTTGGCTAATATCAGCTCGATTAGTCTTTATTTATGGCAAGAGAACTTAATTTGTTCAACCTAAATGATAAAAACTTCTCATGGTTAATAGCCAATTGCTACCCAATAGGAAGGAGACCATTTCCTGAATCTCCCCCTTAAACATGTAAAGCTTCAGAAGAAGCCAAAATTATGATCCTATCAGCCCTTACATTGTTGGCACATCTCCAGCATTGAGGACTTATGGCTGAAAGCATTCTATTTTTGTCTATCTGGGGTGTAAAAATATTTATTCAGGCATTTCCACCCAAAAATCTGAAATATCTTTGATTTTATGGCTTCCTCTGCGGCTAAACAGATCTTCCTCCATTGCAGTGGTGTAAATCTATTTCTTAGCACCTGCTCCCATTGTAACTGATGAGTCTTTGGGGGACCTGTGTGGATGCATTAGTATGTGCTGGTCTGTCCTACCAATTAATCCCTTATGCTGATCATTACTAGATTAGGACAGGGATAGTCTTCCCTTTCCTCTGCAGCATCCTTTGCCAGTTCTTCCAGCAGGAAAGTAGGGCTCAATAAACCAAGTGATCCCTGTCCTCAGCCAAATGAACCTGCTTGATCTTTTCTCATGGCATGATCACATTCCCGTCACTCAGCTGTTCTAAATAAACAGGTTGACCCCTCTTCACTGTCCATCCTCTTATTAATGGTCCCATTTTAGTAATTTCTAGATGGGTGCCCATTGGTAATAGTTCAGAGGTCCAGTTCTCCATCCATCTAGCCCCTTTTGAACTCTTGTAAACTAGCACAACTTATCTTAAATAAATCTTCCCACTTGTTTGTTTTGAAAATTGTGCTCATGTGTTTAACCTTTCCAGGTTGGATTAGAGGAGCCCCTAAGAAACTGCCATAAATTTCAAATTTGATTGGTATTTATTATCAAGAATCAGGTGAACTAATTGTGCTTAGGCTGCTTTGTGGTCATTTCTCAGATCTGGGAGTGCCAAACCCCTAGGTCCTCATGTAGGCGAATTCCATCCCTAAGTCTCTTGTCCCCCATATGAATCTGTTTGTGTTCTTTTCAAGGGTCTACTAGAACAGACAGCCTGGATCAAGCAAAAAGGCACTGGCTCACATATAGGATCTGTGGCAACAGAGTCATTTTAATAGTAGCTATATTACTGGCTAAACCAGGCCCAAATGCTGCCATATTTTAGTCAGTGTTATACATTTTCTAGCACCCCTTCCCATGTTTTTCTGAGGAGAGTCCATGATTCAGTTAGTCAGTCTAAACCATAAGTATTTCAAACAAAGGTGGCCCCACAAGTATGGATACTGCTGAACCAACTGAAAAGTGGGGGCAAAGTTAGCTATGATAGCTCTTAGTTTCATTGATTTAACCCCCACCCCCAACTTTTGAATTTCTTCAGTATTCTCAACAGGAATGGGAGATCACCATAGGGTTAGTCAAGTATAAAATTACATCTGCACAAAGCGTGATTTGTTTTCCTGTTTAGTCCCCACTGATGGCCCTGAATTGGGCACTGCCTAACTGTTTGCACCAGGGGTTTGACATAAAAGACAAAAAGGAGTGGGGTTAGCAGGTATACCTACCTGGTATATCCTTCTAATTTAAAAGGTTCTGTGAGGTTACCTCCCACCTTTAATTGGGTCTAGTATCCCTATATAATTGCCTGACCAGGTCTATGAAGGTGTCCAGGAATCCAAACTTGTGCAGGACCCTCCACAGAAGCTCCTTTTGAATCTTGTCAAATGCATTCTCTGCATCCAGACTGAACATCTAGAAGAGTGAAGCCATCTCTTCCATCTGCTTTTGTATGATGTAGATTCTCATTATATTTTCAAAAGCTTGTATAGCTTGGATAAAGCCACATTGATTTAGACGGCTTAATCTTGGGGCTAGGCAAACCAAAAGAGTTGCAGAAATGCTCATAAAAACCTTGTAGGTATGATTTAAATAAATATGGGCCTATATGAGTTTGCCCTTGTGAGGTCCTTGCTGTTTGCCTTAGGTAGGATAGTGATTACAGCTTGTTTCCAAGAGGGTGGGACCTGCTTACTTTTCAGCACTGGGTTAAAAAGTATGGCTCATGCATCTAATAGTACTACCTCCCCCCATTTCCAATACTCAACTGGAAGACCACCTGGCCCAGACAACTTACCATCAGCCTGAAGTGATACACATACTTTGATCTCAGACAGAGTTTTGGAGAAATCAGGCTGTCTGCTTCAGCTGTGATCAAGAGTGGAAGTTCTAGCTGTGATAAAAAATGCCTGGTAGTTTGCTCCCAGCTGTGCACCTCTTCATGTACTGAGTAAAGTCTCTTGTACAAGGACCTCAAGATCTCTATCACTTTTTAGGGTCATGTTTTATATTTCCAGTGCTATCATCCATTAACTTCGTAACTCCTCTCCACTTTCTGTACCCTTAGCCTATGGGCCAGGAGTTTCTACATTCTCAGAGTGTTCTAGAACTGTCTGAAAGAGGGCCTGTTTAATCACTCAGAAGATGTGTAAATCTATGCTGTCCAGTAAAACTCTCCTTTCCGCTTGTGCGGCTGGATACTCACTGGCCCCTTGCTGTTGCATCTCCTTAAGCGGCTTTAGATTCTCTTTATACAATTTTGATGGGTCCTACTAATGTTATCTTCCCTCTCTTTAAGCAGATTTGCTGTCTTTTGTATTGGACAATCCTAACCATAAAAAAACTCTATCTTAGTTCACATGTAGTCCCCCCAACATCCTTTCCAGGATGCCTTCTACTTCAAATTCACAATCACTAATGGACAGCCAGTAAGTGGGGAATCTCCAAAGCCTCCAGGAACTGCTTGATTTATTAAGATTCAGTTTTACTTTAACAGTTTTATGATTGGATAATATACTGGGGAGAGTATTCACTTCCCAAACCATGTGGAAGTGCTCCTGAGTTATAATGACCCAATCTAGCCTGGCCCAAACTTGATGGCAACCTGAATAAAAGGTGAAACATCTAGTTGAGGGGTTTTTGGCTGCAGCATCCACCACAGCAAAGATTTGTACAATAACTTTTCAATAATCTATCCTCTTTTGCGATCTTTATGTGCTAGGGCTGTCTATTTACAGCTCGTCATCACTCAGCAACAATATTCCAGTCCTTTGACAGAAGTAACATTACTTGCTAAAAGCCAAGTATTATGTTTAAAATTCTTTTGATGGTTCCCCAGTAGTCATGTGTGAAATATATATTGATGTCAGCTTTATTCTTCACCCTGGCTATATCTCCTTATTGTCATAAATCTATGCCTCCTCCTCATCTACAGCCAATGAACTACCCTTTCAGACCTAGATACCTATATTGCTCTTCCTGAATTCATTCAAAGTTAGGCACAGCCTTCCTTAAATCATTGTTTCTGCAGCTGGATATGCTGTCGTTGGTTAAGATGGATCTACTTTTCAGTAAGTACAAGGCTAGCTTCCCCTGTAGGCCATTTTAAGCCTAGCCAATTTTCCTTCAGTGGTGAGACTCAAACCCTGTACCTTGTATATGTGAAATAGACAATTTAACTATTATTTATGTCAAGCCCCAACCTTCCTGAAGAGCGATTATTCATTGCTTTAGCAGTTTTAAATGAACAAGGAAGTTCTGCTTCTTCCTGGCATCTTTTAGGACATTACTCATTTCATCAGCACTATGATGTCACCATAAAGCACCAGCAGGCAAAATCTTCGCGGAATATTTTATTGCAGCAATAAAGGTAATCCAAAACACAAAGCACATTAATGATAAAATCATCCACAATACGTTTTCGTCTCTTACTTCATCAGATGTTATCACAATGCATGCATTCTTGTTTAAATGCCCTTCCGTATTTTAAATCAACCAATAAAAAGCTGCTGCATGTATTAAAAACCTGTACTTTAAAACAAAATTCATTTCATATATACTTTAATATATTAATACATTTTAACCTCAAAATCACGTTCATAAATACAGTGTATTAAAATCTTTAAGTAATTTAATTTATTCTAAAATATATAAGTGAATAAATGAAATGTTAATAAATCTTTCTTTATTATAGCTCCCTCTAGTGTTAGGTATTAATGTTCTTCTTTCGGCTTTTCCCGGTTAGGGGTCGCCACAGCAGAAATCCGGTCTGCTAATGATTGGCAGTAGATTTTTTTACGGGTGCCGAGGTGCCAGCTCAACGTCCAACCTTCAGCGAAGGCACGCCCATTCTAAGCATGTCTTTTGAACACCACTTGACTGTGGGGAGGACATGCAGACTCCACACAGAAGGCGTTTCAGCTGATAACTATATAAAAAACTATAAATAATGCAAATTAAAATACTGTTAAAACATTATTATTGTTATATATATAAAATCTATTATTAACATCTAATTATTATAGCCTAGCTGCCCTTAATTTAAGAACTGGGGCTATGGAAACTGCATCATTTAGTCCAGGGAATCTACTGGCTTCCATGTATATTTGCCAGTATAATTCCCTGTATTCTATTTTTGTTTCCCACGTGCCACCTCTTGGGTCTACTTCTAATGACCGAAACGACGATTCCCCGACGCAGAAATCACCAACGCCAGAAAACCGACAACACACAAACCCGACAACGCGAAACACCGAACACCATAACACCGACACACGGAACGTAAACAACACACTACACTACATAGCATACACACTAGCCCTGACCCAAACCCTAACCCTAAGGTCCGACACTATCGCACACTTCACCTACCTGCACCCTAACACTAACTCACTTACCCACCCCTAGCCCAAGCTCCGACACTAACGCACACTTCACCTACCTGCACCCTAACACTAACTCACTTACCCACCCCTAGCCCAAGCTCCGACACTAACGCACACTTCACCTACCTGCACCCTAACACTAACTCACTTACCTGACCGCTCCTAACTCCGTCACTGTCGCACACTTACCAGGTCACGATCACACATTCCCTTGTCGGTCTTTCCGCTGTCGGCAAATCACCCTGTCGGTGAACGTACCTGTCGGTTATCTGGCATCGGTGATTTCTGCGTCGGGGAATCGTCGTTTCGGTCGTTAGTCGTAGACCCCCACCTCTTACATCTTTAGGAATTTCTTCCAAAATAAAAAATTTGTAATTCACAATGTCACATTGTGTACTGTGTTTGTATATATCGTTATTGATGTTGTCTGTGCGTATAGCATTTAAGTGCTTATATATTCTTCTTTTTACACAAAACACGAACTAGGTCCCAAAAAGCAGCTAGAAAAAAGTTTGCAGAAGCACAGAAGCCCAATGAACTTCTTCTTACAAGTCTGATAGGTCTTGTAGTCATAAAATACTTCTCCGTTAATAAAAATCCTTTAATGCGAAGCAGCAATAAAAATACACGGAAAGTGAAACACTCACTGATAGTAGAATCCAACATAAAAACAAGGAATAAATCAAGCGCTTTCACCCGTTCCTATGACGGGCTTTTTCAAGATAAATTATTACCATTACTTTGCTTGCTTAAATACAATACTACTAATTCAATTACTCAATTAAAAAAGTTTTAATCCAATTAAATCAATTATTGGATGAAATTTCATTAATGCTTAAGAAAAGTCAACTGCTGAGCGTATTCAGTTAACATAAATTTTCATCAAACATTATTTTAAAAGCATTTCTAATGTGGTACATTCTAAACACTGTTAATTGTACTTGTTAATCAGTGGTGTTTTGTAGAACATTGCGCTAAAACTAACAAATTATTACTCTCAATACTAGTAATGTTCTTAACCCAATGTTTGTGTTAAAATAAAAAATAAAAAATAATATTTTAACAGAACCCCTCCGCTCTCCTGGTAACTGTCGCGGGTATATTTGGCCATGAAACCTAATATTAGCTCTTAAATAAATTTAACTGACTTCTAGTCCTTATTTTGCTCTCTGCTTATTTTATTAGCTATGAATTATTAAAAGTCAAAAAATATGTTCGATAATTCATTCTCTTCAGTTATTGGAAGTGATATTATTTTGAGAATAAGTGATCACGTACTATTTATTCCTACATGCTGGAACCATTAACAGAATGTAGTATGTTTTTAGATGTTAGTTGGACCTAAATAACATTGTTTCATTCACATTATGTTTGCTCAAACTTCATAAAATAAATTTTGAGTTAGCGATAGTTATTCTGTCGTAACTTTTGTTATTCAACTTAAAGGGAAGACTTGCGTCTGGACAAATGTTATCAAAATCACATAAAGCTTTAGTATTATAATATTGTTTTGGCAGTAGGCAACCTTTGGTTAAAATCTGTTAAAACTTGTTATAAGTTTTTAAAAAATATTCATTTAATAACATATAATTTATGTGTCAGTAAACATGCACATAGATTTTATGTGACATTCTTATTGTGCTAATCAATTTCCAACTATATTAAATATATTATTATTAGTTGACATCAAAATAGATAACTAATAAATAAATGATGTGTGAATATATAAATATATATAAATATATGTAACTAAATAAATAATAATATGTATATATAAATACATTAAATAAATATATTAATGTTTTAAATATTTTAAAAATATTATAAAAATGTTAAATATGAACTATGGGTGTTTTTTACTACTTGTAACATTGTATCAATAATTGTCATTTCATTTAAAAATATTATTTCGTTAAAATTATTGATTCGTTTTTAAATGAAAGAATGCTATAAACTCTTGCAAAATTAATGTAAAAATGTACTCTTGATCAAGTAATTTTTTTGTTGTTAAAAAATTCTTATGATATAAAGAAATTTTTAATCCTAAAATGTACCTAGCATATAACCTAAATTTATCATAATTTTGCCCTTCTTAGTTTGAGGAGGCTTGTAATGCTAATAGTTTCATTGAGTCCTGGGAATTTTGAAGCATTTAATCTAAGTTGCCAATTCAACTCCTTAAATTCAATAGTAGCTTCCCAGTCTCCCCCTCTAGGATTAAGGGGAACCTGTTCTATAACCATAAATTTTAATGTCATGTTAGGGCATGCAGTAAGATGTTTGACAAAGGCATTTGCTTCTTTCTTTTTCCGAATGTCATACATATGTTCATAAATTCTCTTGCGTAATGTTCTTTCAGATTTACCTATGTAAAAACTGTCACATTCTTGACAAATACCTAGGTATATAATACCTTTTGACCCACAATTGTAGTAACATGTTGGTTTTACAAAAAATTTCCTTGATTTAATGTAATAACCATTACATTCAAGAATATGAGAACATTGTTTGCAACTATTACATTTATATGTTCCAATCCTGCCACCTTTATTATCAGATTGTATTGGTGGTTGGTTTTCAAACATATTTTTTAAATTAGCATTCCTTGCATTTACAAACTTTGGTCTTTCTGGAACCCATTTTTTTGTTTCTTCGTTTGTAGTCAGAATGGGCCAGAATTTGTTAATCATTTTCTTTAATTGTTCAGTTTCATTATTAAAAGTACAACAAAAACTAGTTTGAAAGGTTGGGGAATTTACTTTAACTTCTGGTGCGGGGTTCACAGGGAATACTGGCTCCAAAACTGTGCCTAATAGTGGACTGTATATACCTGTTCTTCCTTCTAAGACTTCTTGGTACATTTTCTCTATTAATGTCAGTGGGTAACCTCTCTCAGAGAAGAGTTTTCTTAACACTTGGGCTTCAACAAAAAATTTTTCATCTGTATTACACATTCTTGAAGCCCTAATGAATTGACCTTTAACAATGCCCTTTTTCTGTGAAAAAGGATGGGCACTGCTATAATGCAGATATGTGTTAGAGAAGGTTGGTTTTCTATATACAGAAGATTCAAAAATTTGTAATTCTGTATTCTTAACTAGTAACACATCTAAATAATTCATGTGTGTGTTATTAACATTGGATGTAAATTTTAAAAAACTTGTTGTCTCATTTATATATAACAAAAATGTTTCTAAACTTGTTAAACTTCCTTCCCATAAAATACAAATATCATCTAGGTATCTTCTGTAGTGTAAAATGTTCTTCTCCCATTTTGTTTCAAAAATATATTCATTTTCCCAGTGACACAGAACTAAATTTGCATATGCTGAGGCACATGGTGATCCCATGGCCACCCCTTTATTTTGCTTAAAAAACTCCCCATTAAAATAAATAAAATTATTCTTTAAAATCATCAACATAAAATCAGTTAATAAATTTATAATATTGTTATTAAAATTTGATAGTTTGATCAATATTTCGTTGAACCATTGTGTTCCAATATCGTGTGGAATGCTAGGAAAAAGATCAATTACATCTATCGTTACTAGGAAGTCTGTTTTGGTATAATAACACTCTTTTATACCTTTGAGGAACTCCCAAGAGTCCTTGCAAATATGCCGAATTGATGTAATGGTATTTTTGAGTGTTGCATCTACGAATTTGCCAAGGGGTTCTGTAATGCTGCCTGAACCTGCCACAATTGGTCTGAACTTAAGTGGTTCTAACCCCTTGTGAATCTTGGGTATACCAAATATTACTGGTGTGAGGGGTTTGTTAACTAATAAATAATTATATAATTTCTCATTAACAACTCCCTGTAGTAACATATCATACAATGTATGTTTAATCCTTGCATATGCTATGTTCAACTCATTTATTGAAAGGGTGCTGTACTGCTCTGTGTCCTGAAGCATATTGTGAATTACTTGTTCGTATTCTGTTTTGTACATTAAGACTACCCCTCCCCCTTTGTCCGGTTTCATTACCCTTATCTGCTCATTCCTGAGTTGTTTAATAAGTTTAAAGCAGTCTTGGTGCAAATTTTGTTTGAAAACATTTTTATTATTAGATAGGCTTCTAATTTCTGTTTCCATCATGTCTTCAAAAATTTTAACTACTGGATGAAGGGGTGGGTTAAAAGTGCTTGGTCTACTGACTAAGTCCCTAGAAAGGTTCTTTCCTTTAAAGAAAATATCTAAATTCAGCTGTCTCGTAAACAATTTAAATTCCAAAATAGTTTTGGTCATATCAATACTTTTAGTTGGGACAAACTGAAAACCCTTGGTAAATAATTCAAAATGTGTGTCCTCGACTTGATTTTCTGTAAAGTTATATATGGTAAAATTATTTTTTGTCTCTATCACATATGTTGAAGAATGTGTTTGAGGTGAACTGGTCTCATTTGATGTTAAAATATCTACCTGCGCTGTTTCCCCCACGCTTGCTGGTTCTGGAACTGTGCTCTGTTCCCTTGCCTGCGTTGGGGAAATTGAAAACCCTGATTATCAATGTTTTTTGGGGTAGTATTATTATTATTCTGTTTTTGGGCCAATCTTTCACTACGTCTCAAAGTTTCAGTCATGGGTATGTTGTCATTTACATTTTGGAAAGAGGAAGATGCTCCATTTTTATTCATAAATCTTCTTTTTAGCTTTCTTTCTGTCTTTCCTTCATAAAACGCTTGACGCACACAGAACCAAATATACTGCTCCATTACTCTCACAATTACTATATTGTTTAGCTGTAATAATCTTATGTCTCAAGGTTAAATTGATAGACTCTTTGTTATGTATGTAAGGACACTGGCTACATCTGCCATATTTAAAAGTCCCCAATCTAATTTTGTTTGTAGTTCTCTTATTTTGGTGTTGTTTTCCAAAATAGCTTTTATGTCGAACTCTCTCCTAAAAACACATTAAAAAGATGTATCAAATTTCAATTTTAAATCTGTCAACCTACCAAACTTGGTTAATTCTTGTTCTAAGACTTGCCGTATAATATAAGAATCACTACTAAAATCTGTAATAAAAGCTGAACTATATGTGTCCTCACCATCTTTTGTTTCTTTTTTGTCATCTAGTGTAACCCCCAAATTCAGTTATTTACCCCCTAAAATAGGTGCAAATCTATTCTTTCTTTCTTGTATAACTTCATCTTTAATTTGTATTATCAAAGGGCCCGGATATCCTCGCTTTAAAAACATATTGCTTAACTTGTTCCATTCTTTAATGAATTTTTCTTCATTGGTAGTCATTCTGGTTATTCTGGTGAATTGGCCCTTGATTATCCCTTTCTTTTGATGATAGGGGTGAGCATTAAAAAAGTGTAAGATGGAATTTAAATAAGTTTTCTTCCTGTATACTTTTGAATTGTATATGTCATCTTTTTTATATATAGTGACATCCAGATAGTCTATTTCTTTGTGTCCTATATTATATGTAAATCTTAAAAATTCTGTGGACTCAGTTATATATTGGTAGAACTCCAAAAATAACTGAAAACTTCCTGTCCAGAAAATAACTATATCATCCAAAAAATGCTTATACAATATCCAACATTCACGGTATTTACTATTTAAAATATATTTATTTTCCCACATTAAAAGCACCAGATTTGCATACATAGAAGCACATCTGGTGCCCATAGCTACACCGCCAATTTGTCGGTAGAATTCCCCTTAAAAAAATAAAATTATTCTCTAATACTAATTCCATAAATAAAGAACAAATATGCATTTCATCATTACTTAAATGCCCTTCTTCTGTCATGTATTCCTCCATCCACTCTATTCATATTTTATGGGGGATAGATCCAAACAAGTCTACTATGACAATAGTGACAAATATTACATCTTCATTATATTTGTCTTTAATATTTCTCAGAAAGTCTCAAGAATCTTTTAAAATAACATAATTCTCAATGACCAAATTTTTTAACTTATTATTTAAATATTTTGCTATAAATGTAGTAGCTGAACCTTCAGCTACTACTATAGGTCAGAGGGGTGGATCATAAATATTTTTATGAATTTTCAGTATCCCGAAAATAGATGGAAACTTGGCTGAGGATTGTATAAAAATTCAAATTTTTTTTTATCAATAAACCCTTTTAATAGTAGATCATTTAATACCATGTATATCTTTTTATATTATTAATATGAATGAGAGAAACCTCACTGTATTTAGTATGATCTTGCAAATTTTCCAACATTTTGGCTTCATACATAATATTGTTCATGATAAGAAATTCCTAAAGATGTAAGAGGTGGCATGTGGGAAACAAAAATAGAATGCAGGGAATTATACAGGCAAATATACTTGGAAGCCAGTAGATTCCCTGGACTAAATGATGCAGTTTCTCTAGCCCCAGTTCTTAAATTAAGGGCAGCTAGGCTATAATAATTAGATGTTAATAATAGATTTTATATATATAATATTAATAATGTTTTAACAGTATTTTAATTTGTTTGCATTATTTAGTTTTTTATATAGTTATTAATACTTAACACTAGAGGGAGCTATAATAAAGAAAGAGTTATTAACATTTCATTTATTCACATATATTTTAGAATAAATTAAATTAAAGATTTTAATACACTGTATTTACGAACGTGATTTTGAGGTTAAAATGTATTAATATATTAAAGTATATATGAAATGAATTTTGTTTTAAAGTTCAGGTTTTTAATACATGCAGCAGCTTTTCATTGGTTGATTTAAAATACGGAAGGGTATTTAAACAAGACTGATGCGTTGTATAACATCTGATGAAATAAGAGACGAAAACGTATTGTGAATGATTTTATCGTTAATGTTTTTGTGTTTTGGATTAACTTTATTGTTACAATAAAATATTCAGCGAAGATTTTGTCTGCTGGTGCTTTATGGTGACATCGTAGTGCTGATGAACCGAGTTTTGGCTTTATACAGCACTATTTCCCCCTTTTTGTGTTTATTGATCTTTTAGGACATTAACATTTCAAGCTAGGATAGAAATACTCATTGTGGTCAGAAGAAATCAGTAATGCCTATCACACTTACCAGTTTACTTTTAAGATAGGGGGATACACATTGAATTAACTCAATAACAACTTTCAAAAACTATATTAAGTAGACCTTGATGAAAACAAAAAATAGAGTAACTATATACAAACAACTATAATTAGTAAGGGAAAAAGATCTCTTTAGATGAGGAAAAACTCAACAAACAGTATTATAAAATTCTAAATGTATTACCCATTATTGACTGCACCCTCCCCACAGAACAAATTAAAGAACACAAAAGAAGATCCATGAATTTGAAAAATAAATGTTAAGCATAGTGACTGCAGGTTAGTAAGTAGATACTACCCTAATCTGGCTTATCCAGTCCCACATTCAAATTTTTGTGCTTCTGAAGATGTCTAAGAACCTGGTAGACAAAGCTAGAACAAGCAAAATGTGCAAATAAGAGAGCCCCATCTCTTGAGACCTGAAGGCAATCACCTTTATTGAGTATAAAAAAAGAGTTTGACATTTTGTCTGGTAATTATTCTGACTGCAGTATGTATGTGGAGGAGTCCCCCTACTGTAAAATGAAAGTTAACAGAAGAACAGTCAATTATTGCAGCCCCTACTCTTCTATAGCCTGCCCCTTTTAGGTTTCAACCAATTATGGAGCTAGGGTGAGTTTTTGCAATCACTTTAGAATTCTGAAATCTGAAATGACAGTAACTTCTCTCAATCCTATCCGTGTTGAATTTTACCACTGCATCTCAAGATCTCAGTGGACCTTAACTGTACTCACAAATGTGATACAACCATGCTAAGAACCTCAAGTCACTTGCCTGTTACATTACTTGTGGAGATCACAACAGCTCTCCTCATTACAGATAAAATGATTGGATTGGGTTCTAGAATCTTCTTTAAAATTCCATCCTCCTGAATCAACTCAAGCCTCTGCTGCAGCAGAATATGGGCAGTCTCCCCTCCTTAACTAGGGTATGCATAGCGCTCTTCATATCAGATAGTTTGCCATCCATTTTTCTTGTTGCAGCCAAGAAAGAAAAGGCATCACCAGAACCCACCCGTCTTCTCCTGATCAAGTCAGCTGTTTGCTAACAGACAGGGCAGGTGTTGATCTGCATGCTGACCAGGGTAATTCAGGTAGCTGTCCATGACTGTACATGCTTATTTTGAATCGGAGTCAGTTTTTGTCCTGAAGGGAGAAAGATCTTGAGTACAGCAGGATAAAGATGTTATGTTTAAATTTAAATCCCCAAACCAAACCAAAAATAAACTTGTTGAACAAAAAATCTCCCAAAAGAACGAGTTGCCAAACAGAAAATGTAACGCAAATTTTATTTTATACCAAGAGCGTTTTCGCTTCTGTCCTTACAGAAGCTTCATCAGCATAAAAAAGAGCGCGAGCCCTTCACAATTTAAAAACTAAAACCGTGACACCCATTGATGTCACTTCCTTTATTATAATAACCACTACATATCATGTATTTAAAAACTTAAAATCAGTGAATCTTAAACAATGTATACAACCAGCTGCTATCTAAGAAAATCTAGCGAACACTTTAAAAATTGTGAACTAAACAGTGTTCAAGCTACTTGGTCAAAAAAACGCAGATAACAAACCTGCCCACTTCTAAAACAATTCTATTATTAGAGCAACTTTATGACAGG
Organism: Protopterus annectens; assembly: GCF_019279795.1. NCBI lineage: Eukaryota > Metazoa > Chordata > Ceratodontiformes > Protopteridae > Protopterus > Protopterus annectens. The sequence continues at coordinate 1,073,761,781 of NC_056737.1, forward strand.
GCAAACCCTTTCAGTAACATGGGTCACAATTGAATATATACAGATTAAATTCCATATAAAAACATATATACAAAAAAACAGGTTACCTAAGGTAGCTCCTATATTTCAAGACGCTAAATTTAAATCCCACTCATCTGCACTTGCATAAAATAGGGATAAACTTATTCCTTTTAAGCCTGGTGGATTGTCAAAAATCATTATCCACAAATATTGTGGCCTCTGAGATTAAAAGAACTTTACCCTTAGCCCATAAATGTGATATTGTCTCTACTACATTTGAAAGGTCTGGCACTTTCTCAGGTTGGGGATAGCTTACATTTCCTTGGTCTTCCTGATTGGTTGGACCTAATGCATCCTTTTCCGGAGTATCTCAGATTCTTGCAGGCCAGTCCAAATGGTGAGCTGGATCCTCATGAAAAATAAACAGAACTTCAAGTCCAGATGGGATATTGATAAAACAGAAGTTGTCCCTCCTTGCTCTGTCTCCCAGCTTTGTTAACTTATCTGCAACTTCCTCCTGTAAAAGTGTTGCACTCAGCAGTTCTGGTTGCCTGTTCCCATTAATCCTTTTGGCAAAGTTACAGGGATTCTAAATGACCATTGTATCCTTCTTCAGTTTCCTCCAAGTGCTTGTTATTTGTTTGCATATAATCTGTGAGGGTCTCACTTAATTTGAAGAGTTTAGCATATATTTTGTCTGACCCTTTATGGTCCATCTGGACTAGGTTTTCCCAGCCCACCATGCCAGTAGAGGATATTGTTGCTTCATCTGCAGATCCACATGGCTGGGGAATCTTGGATTGCACCACTTATGGTCCATCTGGACTAGGTTTTCCCAGCCCACCATGCCAGTAGAGGATATTGTTGCTTCATCTGCAGGTCCACATGGCTGGGGAATCTTGGATTGCACCACTTATGGTCCATCTGGACTAGGTTTTCCCAGCCCACCATACCAGTAGAGGAGATTGTTGCTTCATCTGCAGGTCCACATGGCTGGGGAATCTTGGATTGCACCACTTATGGTCCATCTGGACTAGGTTTTCCCAGTCCACCATGCCAGTAGAGGAGATTGTTGCTTCATCTGCAGGTCCACATGGCTGGGGAATCTTGGATTGCACCACTTATGGTCCATCTGGACTAGGTTTTCCCAGCCCACCATGCCAGTAGAGGATATTGTTGCTTCATCTGCAGGTCCACATGGCTGGGGAATCTTGGATTGCACCACTTATGGTCCATCTGGACTAGGTTTTCCCAGCCCACCATGCCAGTAGAGGATATTGTTGCTTCATCTGAAGGTCCACATGGCTGGGGAATCTTGGATTGCACCACTTATGGTCCATCTGGACCAGGTTTTCCCAGCCCACCATGCCAGTAGAGGAGATTGTTGCTTCAGCTGCAGGTCCACATGGCTGGGGAATCTTGGATTGCACCACTTATGGTCCATCTGGACTAGGTTTTCCCAGCCCACCATGCCAGTAGAGGAGATTGTTGCTTCAGCTGCAGGTCCACATGGCTGGGGAATCTTGGATTGCACCACTTATGGTCCATCTGGACTAGGTTTTCCCAGCCCACCATGCCAGTAGAGGAGATTGTTGCTTCAGCTGCAGGTCCACATGGCTGAGGAATCTTGGATTGCTGAGACCTTTATATAATATTATCTCTCCAGTTCTCCATTTATCTCATTTAGTCTTGGATGGCATTCAGCTCCTGGTAAATTATGCTCCTGGATTTAAACTTTGTTGGAGTCTGCCCATCTTTCTTACAAAATATTTAATTTGTTCAGGATGGGGGATAAGGAGCCCCCTATCAATGAGCCACCACCATACTGGAAGTCTCAACATAAATGATTTTTTCTTATTCATGCACCCAGCAAAAACATGCAAAGGAATATAACACAAACATTGAATACATTTACAACAACAACAACAAAAATACAACTTTTGAATACTATAATTCATAAAGCAGCACTTGATAGCAATGATCTCTGTCCATGGACAGGTCTTTGAATCATTTAAGATAAATGTGAATAGCTAAGGAGCCCCCTTATGGCATTATAGTTTCATAGTTTCATAGTATAGTACTAGGCTATCTGCCCTGGGGCATTTGTAAGCCTAGCCATAGTGATGTGGCTTTTGCCACCCCATGAAATGGTACAAAAATGTACAGAATAAATCTAGAATACTGTGCCTCTGTCTAGTAGTGACACAATGAAGGTCCCCTTATTTAATAGAATTAGTTTACTGTGCCCCTGTCTAGCAGTGACACAGATGTGATCCCTGGGGTAAACATACGATCTCCCATCCACTCATCAAGATTTCTCTTGAAGAGAGTCAGTGAGGGGCTCTGCTTAATATGAACTGGGATCCTGTTCCAAAGCATGGGAAGCCTCTGGGTTATGAATCTATCCCTCCAGCATGTCCTATTCATACTTGTGCCGAGGTTTAAGTCTTTAGCTCTCATGGTCCTGATGGATTTGGATTCTTTGAGGTGGAGCATGTCCATCAGATCCTGATTGGACATGGCCTTGTACGTCAGGCAGAGATCACCTCTGAGCAGGTGGTATGCTACTGAATAGAGCTGAAGTTTCTTTAGTCTGGCAGAATAAGACATATGTTGGAGACCCTTGATCCTTTTGGTGAGGTACTTTTGTGGTCTCTCCAGCTGTTGCAAATGCCGGGTGAGGTACATACCAAATGGGGCATTGTACTCAATCATGGGTCTGATGAGGGAGGAATATAGGGGTACAATGACATCCTTGGATCTGGATGTGAATCCCTTCATGATGAGGTGTGCAAGGTAGAATGTTTTTCTAGCCACTTTGGCAACGTGGGTGTCAAATGAGAGGTCGCTATCTACTTGGGTCCCTAGGTCTCTGATTACTTTTTCCGCACTCAGTGGGTTGCTGTCTATGTAATAATTTGTGGGTACTTTGTTTTTTCCAAAAGGGATAACTATACATTTTTTGGCATTTAGTTTAAGGTCGTGACTACGGCACCAGTTGTCCGCTTCAGTGAGGCCTTTTTTTAGGATGTGTCTGTCTGCTGGTGTATCGACTATGGCGCCTAGTTTGCAGTCATCTGCAAACTTTGTCAGCCACAGCCCTCCCATGTTTACTTTAACATCTGAGAAATAAATGCCGAACAAGAGGGGTCCCAGGACAGATGCCTGTGGGACACCACTTGTGACTGGCTTTGAGTCTGACATTGCTCCAGCGATTTTAACTTTATGGGTTCTGTCCTTTAGCCAGTTTGCAACCCATCTAGTGACATAAGGGTTTACTTTTAAGCTGTTTAGCTTATCTATGATGCCTGAGTGGGGTATTGTGTCAAAGGCCTTAGCCAAGTCCAGGTATGCTGTATGGACTGCTTTGCCCTCATCAATTGCTCTAGTGACTGTTTCAAAAAAGTCAACCAGGTTTAAAAGGCAGGATCTGCCCTTTACAAAGCTGAACTGGGTGGGGTCAAGTGTCTGTAGGTCCCCTATGTCTCTGTTTATGAGTTCCATAATGATTCTTTCCATAGCTTTGCAAACCAGGCTAGTTAAGCTTATGGGGTGGTAGTTTCCAGGGTCTGTAGAGGCACCCCCCTTGTGGAGTGGGACCACTGTTGCTGTATGCCAGTGTTCAGGTACATATCCCGAAGTAAGGCTAAGGTTAAATAGCATTTTTATGTGTGGGTTTAGCTCCTCTTAGAGTTCACGTAACACGCACCCCAGGATACCGTCAGGTCCCATTGATGCTGTGTTTTTTGCTTTGTTTAGGGCGGTTCTCACTTGAACGTCTGAGATGACAGGGAGATTACAGTCAGCTGGGATAAGTATTTCTTCTTTTGGGGGTGAAGGAGGGGAGAAATTTGCACTGAACCTGTCAGCCAGAATGTTGGCAATATCTGTGGGTTCAGTGTATTTTTTATTGTTGTGAACCAACTCTGAGCATATCTGAGGGTTTCCTTCAGGTTTCTAACATAGCTGAAGAAGGCTTTGTGGTTATCTTTAGTGTCCTTAGCGATTTTTCTCTCAAAGTTTGCCTTTGATGTTTTTATGAGAGAACGTAGCTTTCTGCTAATGTTGATCAGAGATGTCTTCCCTTCATGGGATTTCGCTCTGACGTGCAGTAGCTTCCTTCTTTTGTTATACAATTTGTTTATGGCTGAGGTCCACCAGACAGGACGCTTACATTTGGTGGAGAGGGACTTGGATTTGTTTGGGATTGCATGATCCATGCATTCTTGGAGATGTCCATAGAAAGCATTTGTGAAGGATTCGGCATTGTGGGATGTGGTATCCACTGGCACAGTGGGCTTAAAGGATACCATCTCAGTCTTAAGAAGAGTGAAGTCTGCTTTTGAGAAGTTTTTCACTGTGGTCTTTTGTGCTGGGGGTGGAGGTGGGATATGTATATCCAGGGTGATTAGTTTGTGATCAGATCTCACTAGTGAGGGTATACTTCCAGTGTGGAGCATTTTGCCCCATGTTTGTGATGATCAGGTCTAGTATATTATCTCCCCTAGTGGGAGAGGTGACTAGTTGTTCCAGTGCATTTGAATTTATGAATTCCAGGAACCTTTGGGCTAGGATATTAGGGCTAGAATAATGTACCCAATCTATGTTTGGGTAGTTGAAGTCTCCCAGTATGATGGTATTTTGTGATACATTCATATCCTCCAGTGTCTTCAGGAAGGCTGAGTGGGGTTCTTGAGATTGGGAGGGTGGTCTGTAACATGCTACCAGTTGTATAGCAGTTTTGCTTATGGTTAGTTGCACCTGTATGGTCTCTGATGCTTCATGTGTTGCTACTAACCTGGAGGTGTGGGTGTCCTTTATGAATATGGACACTCCCTCCTTTGTGGTTCGCCTGGGTTTTGGGGCGAAAAGCATGATGAGGTATAGCCTGGTAGCACTGGGGTGCTCTCAGGAGCCTTGAACCAGGTTTCAGTTACTGCACAGACGCCAATGTTCACCATGCTGAGGAGTGCATCAAGTGCCTGCATCTTGAGATTTAGACTTCTCGCATTGAGCAGCATTACCCTTAGTTTTTTCCATTTTTGTTTTCTAAGGAGGTGGGTTTGTCTTTTGAGCCTTGCCTAAAAAGGCACTATAGGGGTGGCAAGAGCCTTAGCCAATATCCGGAAGCCCAGTGGTGACAGGTGTAAGCCATCCCTTGTGAAGCAGCGTGGCTTGTCCAACATATCATCCCAGGCAGACAGACATTGGATCCCCTTAGAATGACACCAGTACTTGAGCCAATTGTTAAAGCTGATCATCTTGTCTTTGTATTGTGGTATCATTCTTGGTGAGGGCAAGATGCTGCTCAGGGTCAGGGTCATACCAGCCTGGGCTACATAATCGGAGAGCTCCTCTATGTCTCTTTTCATGTAGTCCAGGGTGGTAAGTCTCAGGTCATTCACACCAGCATGGACAATGACGGAGTCATATTTGTACTTGCTTTGGAGTGACCTGAGTGCGTGTGTTATGTGGCGGATCCTAGCTCCCGATAGACAGCTCACAGTCACCTTCTCCTTGTTCAGCCTGGTCAGTAGGACATCAGTGTGTCTGACTATGGAGTCAACCATTACTAGTGTATCAGGCAAGGTGTTTGGCCTTAAGGGCTGCGATTGGTCGACACACTGATTTATTGAAGTATGTGTTGCATGTGTTTTGTTTTGAGGTGGTGGATTTTTGGATGTCTGCTTTGGGAGCCTCTGTTGTTTTGGTAAGTTTTTTATTAGAACCTCCGAGTATGTCTTTGTGTTTTTATGTGTTTGGTTTGCAGTTGTGTTAGGTCTATGTGGGACTGGGATTGTTGTGTGTGTGGTTGCCATCTCCTCCTGTCTGGTCATGCCAGCCCTGAGTTGAGAGAGTTCAGCCTCCAGTTTGGCTATATAGTTGCATCTCTCACATGTATTTGTGTTTGTTGGGAGGAGGAGAGGGTTGTCTGTGTACATGAGACAATTGTAGCATTGTCTCAAGATACCCAGATTGACCAGCTGAACTGGAGACGACAGCAGTAATCTACCACTCGACATGCTAGAACAGTATAAGGGAGTGGTATACCTTTAAGGGAAGTGGATATTCACAGGGGTGGTAAGTAGATGTAGTGCTTTACTTAGTACGAGAGTGCTTACTTAGTAGAGAAGTATTGAGAACAAGTGCTAGGCTTATACTACAGTGAATAGTCTGGTTATACTAAGAGTAGAGCTTCCTTAAGGGAAAATTTGAAGAGCAGACTTGGCGGAGCCAGAAAAAGTTTAACCTTGTTTAACTGGCGCTGCGCTATGCGCACGACCGCGCAAAGCCATGCAAACGCGGATTTTAAACAGTGAACTACAAAAGAGCTAGAAATGGTCCCAAACAACCAATTACTACAGCTTCTTGTGCTGAGGTCACTTCCCCCAAGGACAGGTAGGCTGCTCAAGGCTCCCCACTCCCACTGGTGAGCAAAGAAACTTCCTTCTATCCAAGTAAGGTAATGGACAACACAGGAACTACACCACAGCCCAGAATACAGCAATGCCTGTAAACTGGTCTAAACTAGTCGAGGAAGGCGGGAAAACAAGGATTATTTTTGTTTTTTTTTTTTGTTTTTTTGGTAGAAACACACAGAAAATGCAGAAACAGTGATAAATTAGTTACACAGGCTAGCACACTTTAGTGGGCAGCCTCCACAGTTAAATTAAACAAACAAACAAGCAAACTTTCGATCAAATTCGACTAAAATGTAACTTTAAGTGCAGATTTTAAAATAATGCAGCAATCAGTTAAAAACAGTTCAGGCTAGTTCAAGGTAAGCTACAGAAGCTATTTCAAGTGAAAAAAAAGCAAAGATACTTAAATCCAGAAGGTAGTCGCTTTTCTGAGTTCCCTGCTGCTAGGACCACTCTGTAAACCCACGTGGAGCTTGTCTGAGCAGTATAGCCAGAAAAAAATGCCCAGAGGCGGATTTTAAACAGTGAACTACAAAAGAGCTAGAAATGGTCCCAAGCAACGAATTACTACAGCTTCTTGTGCTGAGGTCACTTACCCCAAGGACAGGTAGGCTGCTCAAGGCTCCCCACTCCCACTGGTGAGCAAAGAAACTTCCTTCTATCCAAGTAAGGTAATGGAAAACACAGGAACTACACCACAGCCCAGAATACAGCAATGCCTGTAAACTGGTCTAAACTGAAGCATTGCTTGTATTGCAGAATTCAGTGGTACAGAGTCTGTGTTAAGTAACTCCAGCTTTATTCTAAATAATTTTCAGAGAAATGTATGCTGAGGTGGGGGGTAGTACAGTATATCTGAAGTGACTGATGAGGAACTGTTGCATTATTTAAAAAAAAATAAAAATGCAGGCCCTCCAGTGAGCATACCTCTCAAGCTGTTGGTGTAAGAAATCTGGACAAAGGCAAAAGTAATTGGGTGGGGGGCAAAGGCCCAACAATAAAGACAGCTATTAAATATTGGTCCTATAAATTTAAAAAAATTGCTAGAATAACAAGTTTTGCATTATTATGTATTTTCTGAAGGATATGAAGTCCGAAACTGAAATATCTGTCATTATACCATGACCCCCCCAAAACGTGCACGCTGATTGGCCAGCGTGCCCGTTGTAAATCGAGTTATACTAATGGAAAAGGTCCGTCGCCCGGACTTTTTCCATTAGTATAACTTCGATTTCAAACACTGTCTGCTATGTTAAATGGGTTTAACATAGCGAGACAGCTTAAAATAAGCAACGGAGATCTCCGTTGCTTATTTTAAAGCTGTCTCATGTTAAACCCATTTAACATAGCGAGACAGTGTTTGTGTAACGGAGAAAGCAAGATCTCCGTTGCTTTTTATAGTGTTCGCTATGTTAAATGAGTTTAACATAGCGACAATTTTAAAATAAACGGACATCTCCGTTGCTTATTTTAACTGTCTCGCTATGTTAAACTCATTTAACATAGCGAAAACACTAAAAGCAACGGAGATCTTGCTTTCTCCGGTGCTCATACAACTCTGATGTACTGCGCAGGCGCGGTACATCAGAACTGCCGGATGCCAGACATCTGCGGAAGGGCAGTAAACAGGCATTATTCTATGCCATTATTTAAGAAAAGTAATAGTTTCTTTTCTTAAATAATGTCATGGTATAATAGCAATAACCCACTTCTGGGTGTGGGTAATGAATTTACGGTTGGCTTTGTTTGGTCCCTCGGGACCAAACCACGCCAACCGTGGGTAAATTTAGCATTACCCACACCCAGGCGTGGGTTATTGCTATATTATTTAGTGACTTTATTCCTCAATGATGTGCCAGAAAAACACAAATTTTATGAGGAAAAGATCAAAAATGAGGCAAACATCTGGACATTCTGTGAAGATCTGGACAGCTGAGAGTCACGTAAGTGTGTATTATTTATTGTTGTGCAAAACTGTATCAAGTTGCTGTAACTGTTCATACTGCTTCTTATACCACTACAGTCTTTTCATTTAATTTTGTTGTAACATTTTGAGCATTTGTTTAGTAAGCGATTGTTGTGACATATGCCACAGAAATATTTAAATAACTTATTTTATTATTGCACTCCATTTTCTACACCTTTCTGAACATTATCTAAATAAATAATCACATTACCATATGTCTGAAAAGTAATTCATCAAATGATTATAAAACCATGCACATGAGTGTACAGTGGCTCTCCTATTTTGCGGATGAGCCATTTCATCAATATAGTTCCTATATTTGTCATCTCCCTTTAAAAATGTCAGCATTTGTCACAGACTTAATACATAATTGGATTTTGGGACTCTATTGTACGATCTATTCCCAACATCCAGAAGTACCACATAGCTTTTCTACCCTAGATGATACATTACTTCCGACATTCGGAATTTGTTTCCTGACTCTTAGAGGTGTTCAGTATGATAGTGTGTATGTGTGTGTCAGAAGAAAAATATACTTTAAAAATGATCAAAACATGGTAGGTTCAGGTTAAGACACTTTAATCTTGCAGCAAGGAGACAAAAACGTGCTAATATAGAGTTTGTCTAACCAGAAACAGGAAATACTTTCATTTTATACATTCTTAAACTGGTTATGTCCTACCATGCTGACATAACAGATTACCACCTTTTTCATCATCATCTGCTGACCATCTTTCCCATGAATTTCTGCTGATTTATCAATTTTTATGTGAAACTTCCTGAGGAAAACAACATGGCCTTGATTACTCCCAGTTAGATACATGTTATGTTACTATTCAAGATACTATGGCTAATTCAAGCACAATGCTAGCAGTTCATTTCTCTAATAATCCTTTGTCTACTTTATCTCTAAGTTACTACAGCTGCACAAGTTTCCATCCTTCGAACAGAGCTGTTTGTCTAAAGTCATTACATTTATAAAATAAGGCATTGTTCATTCATTTGCTTCTGACCTAGCAGATAAACACCTGCTTCTCAAGTACATTTCCAAAAGGCATAAACATGATTATTGCTGTGCTAGCAATTACTAGGTCAGAGGGCAACTTGCAAGTTTCAGAAAGCATACTGCAGTTTTCAAAAAGCATCTTTTTCAGTCTCATATGAAACTCAATTTGTATAAAATACAGTGTATGAAAAATAGAATGAAAAGCGTATTAAAATACTTGGTTATTAATTGGCATTAAGCATACACACATTAATACATATTTTTCTAACATTTCCCTCCTGTTAATACTTTTTTATTCTATTTTCAAAAAAGAATAAACAGTTTTCTTCTTTTCCTAACCTCTTCCATTCAGGATTTGCAGTTAAGAAAGTCATTCAGTTTAAACTTTTATGAAAGTGTTTCGCATTCTAGCAGCTCTTCAAATTCAATGCTTTGATACATAGTCTCAGATACGGATATATCTATGAATTCTTTGACTAATCTCTTCATGCAGGGGATTCCACAACAAATACAAACTCCTATTAGGAGCAATCCTACCCCAATGGCAATCAATATGTTCATAAAAATGGAGCCCCACCCCCCAAATGCATTCTGGAAAAAGTCTGTCAGAGGGTTTGGGCCTGGTTTGGTCATGGCCGACACTTGCTGAATCACCTCAAGATGATCGTTAATTTCATGCTGATGGTCAGGAATAAACGCACAGCATTCTTCTTTGATTAAAGCGCAAGTCCCACCCCTCGCCGCTAGGGTGAAGTCAAGAGCCATTCGGTTTTGGAGCACTACAGTTCTCATGGCATTCAGTTCATCAGTTATCAGTTCAAGAGCAGAAAAAGTCGCATTACTCATTACTTCGAGAAGTTTTGACAGTTTTTGCAGCTCCAATATTGATTTAACTGTGCCATATGCAGGTAATATACCTGCCCCGCATATAACAGCATCACTCAAGTCCATGTGCACAAGTTTGGTTCCCACATCACGATGGTCTTTCCAGCCCGCTTCAATTCATCCCACTGTATTCTCAGGTTTCTTAACAGTTTTTTTGGTTATGTCTCGAGTATTTCGAATATTTCCCTGAGGCAAAACTGCAGTGTGTCGGATGGCCGGAACCAGGTACCCCAAAAAACAACTGCCAGACCAATTCTCAGGTAACCATTTATATGCTTTTTTACCACACACAAAATAACAGTCCTCTACTTTAGTTATTACTTTGTTACGAAATATCTGCCCTGCATGAAACATTTTCTTATCTATTACAGATAACTGTTTAAAAAGTACAGGATTGCGTTGTACCTGATCAAGAGTCTTGTGCATAGATTTCAAAAATGAGTCATAATCTGTACTACAAGATCCACTCAAATCATTTGGTTTTCTATAACATTTATACTGTACTGTAACATTACACTTGCTCCATCCCACTTGGATGGTGTCATTTTTGTAAAAACATACAATTCCTTTTTGTATCACAGGCAAATACAGTGCTACTTTATCATGTGCTTTAATAGCAACTGTGTCAAAAAACAGATTTTCCCAGGTCTCATTGACCCCTAGGGGGATAGCAGTCATCAATAAACCCCCGTATGCTGTTGGTATGGCCGTACAGACCCAGCAGTTTGAAACATTAAAAGTCTCAGCATACACACGTGTAATTGCCTGATAAGTGTTAAAGTTTGGATGCCAGTCTATGTTTGGTTCTTTGCATCTAATCAGTTCAACTTTTGTGGCAGGAAAAAGGAGTGGCCACAACAAAAAGAACAGTGTGATTAGTATTGCAATAAAAATGATCATACAAGTTTTCTGAGGTTGCTCAATGTGTCTATTCACTCTGTACCTGGCCATTTTGTTCTTGTTGTACAACAGTAACAAAGTTTTTGTCCAATTCAAAGTTCTTAACCAGTTTACAGTGTGTCAAATGAATCCAGGAAGCTCGCTCTGCGATCTTGACTGCAGTGGGTGTCAACAGTAGTACCTGGTACAGACCTTCCCACTTCGGAGAACTCCAATTCTTTCGTTTCACAATCTTCACCCAGACCCAGGTGCCTGGGGCTACTGGTGCTTCCGATTTCATTTGCTTTTTATCTGAAACAGAATTTAACTGCAAAAGTTTGTTATTCAAAAATCGCCTCATATACCCTGCAAGTGAACTGTCAGCCTCCTGCTCTGCAGACATGAGAGGTTTCCACTGAGGTGTATAATATGCCCTCCCAAACAAAGTTTCAAAAGGAGTTAATCCCTTTACATTTGGAATAGTTCTCATGCTCAACAGTGCTGAAGGCAAACAGTGCACCCAGTTCTTCTGTGTTTCAGTCATCAGCTTCCTAAGCTTATTCTTCAACACCCCATTATGCCTCTCTACTAACCCTGCAGATTAGGGGTGGTAAGCACAGTGGTTCTTTAACGATATCCCAAAATAGCGACTAAGTTGCTAAACCGTTTGGTTCACAAAATGCGTACCATTATCACTATAAATCTTTTCCGGTATACCAAATCTGGGTATAATTTCTTTAACAAGAACCTTTACAACAGTAGCTGCATCTGGATTTTTAGTTGGAAAAGCTTCTACCCCATTTGGAAAACATGTCTAAAATAACTAGGCAGTATTTCTTATTCTCACATTTATTCAATTCTATGAAGTCCATACAGATAGTATGGAATGGATACGGTGGTGTAGGAAAATTCCCTTGCTTAGGCTTCAATGCCCCTTGTGCGTGATGCTTGTTACAAACATGGCATGCTGCACAAAAAGTTTTTGTATAATTGGTAAATCCATAGGTTGTAAACACTCGATTCACTAACTGTAGCATCCCCCCTGTTGAGACATGGCTCTGCCCATGGCTCAACAATGCTGGATATCTAAACAAATTAGATGGCAAAATTGGTTTCTTCTCCTTGGAGATGTACAGTCCCTTCTCGAGGATTGCTCCTCATTTTATCCACTTCTGTTTCTCAATATTTGTAGTAAGTGTCTGCATTGTTTTTAACATTTCTAAATCCAAAATCTCAGAGGGTTGTAATTCCTCACTCAAAAGAAAAGTTTCTATGGCTGAAACTGCCTGCTTCGCAGGTGTATCAGCCCGTGCATTACCTTTTGAAATTCTGTCCTGTTGTTTCGTATGAGCTACGCATTTGCAAATAGCTACTTTTTTAGGTAACTGAACTGAATCTAACAAATCTAAAATAAATTGCACATGATTAATCGGTTTACCAGTAGATGTTATCATTCCTCTATTTTTCCACTGCTGCGCAAAAACATGTACAGTAGAAAAAGCTTACTGACTGTCAGTATAAATGTTTACTTTCTTACCCTAAGGTACATGCCCTTGTCAAGGCAATCAATTCTGCCGCTTGTGCAGATAAGTTGTGCGGTAAAGATTTTGCTTCTAAAGTCTCAGTATCAGAGACGACTGCATACCCCACTAGGTTCTGTCCTGTAGGACCCCTCCTGCACGAGCCGTCCACATAGTATGTCACCTCGGCATCATCCAAGGGAACATCTGTAAGGTCTTGTCTAGGTAATGTCTTTTGCTCAATCTCCTGCAAGCAGCAATGTGGTTTGCCATCTGCAGGGGTTGGGAGCAAGGTTGACGGATTCAAAGCTGTGCATCGTTCAATTGTCATATGAGGTTGGCTCAACAGTATGGTCATACAGGAAAGATGTCTAGCTGGAAAAAGATATGCTACTTTTTCTTGCAGTAAAATAACTGTGACTGCATGAGGCACTCTCAATGTGAGAGGGTGGCATAGTACTACTGAGGCCGAAGCCTGCACTGCCATTGCAGCTGCAACTACTGCTTGTACACAGTGGGGCAGGGACCGCGCCACTGGGTCTAACTCTGATGAATAGTAAACTATGGGGCTTGTCCCCATGTTGCTGTGTCAATACTGATGTCATATAACCCTGCTTACAGTCAACAGTTTGAATAAATTGCTTATGATAGTTTGGTAATCCTAAAACTAAGGATGATGCTATCAGTTGTTTCAGCTTGCAGAAAGCTGCTTCTGCTTCAGGTGTCCATTGTAATAAATCCTGTGCTGCCATTGGCTTTTTAAATATTAAATTGGCCAGTGGAGCAGATTCCAAAGCATAATTTGGTATCCAGCTCCGACAAAAATTAGTAGTTCCCAGGAAGGACATCATTTCCTTCTTGGTAGTTGGTCTAGGTGCTTGTAATATTGCTGTTTTTCTATCTTCATCTAATATTCTACCTTCCTTGGATATTACATATCCCAAGTACTTAACTTGTTTTCTCCAAAGTTGTAGCTTGTCTTTGTTTACTTTGTGACCTTGAGTAGCTAAGAACTGTAATAAAGCTATCATGTCCTCTTTGCATTCTTGCTGGGTGGGGGCTGCCAGCAGAATGTCGTCTACATAAAGTAAAATCTGACTACCTTTCACTGGGATAAATCCTGCCAGGTTGCTTGCCATTTCCTGTGCAAATATTGTTGGACTTTCACAATATCCCTGTGGTAATCTTGTGTATGTATACCGCTTTCCCTGAAATGTAAATGCAAACCAATATTGGCTGTCAGGGTGTATCGGTATTGAGAAAAATGCATTACTAATGTCTACCACAGAAAAATATTTTTGCTCTGGTTTTAAATCATTCAGTAAGGTATGTGGATCTGGCACCGTTGGTGCCCTGGGTATAACTGCATTATTTACAACTTGCAAATCTTGGACCATACGCCATTCCCCGTTTGCTTTCCTGACAGGAAATAAAGGTGTATTAAATGGTGAATCAGGAGATTCTATTAAGACTCCTTCTTTAAGTAAGGCTGCTATTATAGGCTTGATTCCTATCTCTGCATCCTTTCTCAAGGGATGCTGTCTTTTCTGGGGTCTAAATGCTTAATTTGGCGTAATGGTAACTGGTCCTGCTGTTCGTATAAGTCCTACATCTGATTTCCCTGTTGACCAGAGAATGTCTGGTATGCTTCGCAAGGCTTTTTCCTCTTCTTCTAATAAGAGTAATACTCAGCTATTCTCACTAGCCTGTGAGTGCACAGCTGGGTGTGTCTGTGTAATCCAATTCAGTTTTTGTTTCTGTACTCCTTGTTCAGAGAGCTCTAATTCTGTCTACTTTTCCCACCTTGTGACTTTTTCACCTAAGTCTGCCCATTTCAAATTTCTATTCTTAGTTAAGCTAACATGTGGCAATCGATTAGATATGTAAAGTGCTAAAAATTCCTGGGGCAATGAACAGCTTACTACACTGTTTCCTTCTGTATCCCAGTACAAATTTCATAGCACTGGTCTGTTTGCGTGGTTCTGAAATAATTCCTGCTCATAGTCTTTATCAGGTCCTGGTCTATTACAGTAATATAAAGTACAATGCAACAAATGCTGTTTGTCAATGTTGAGGGAGGGGGACTTACTGATGACTACGTTCATCAGTTCTTCGGTTACTGCCCCTGGACCAGTCATAACTAAGTCCTGGCTGTACCAATAATATGTCTCACCCTCTGGTCGCACCACAAAAGTATCCATTTGTCGCTGTGCTTCCATACCCTGCATGGTTGGAACTACGGCTATGCCAAATATCTGCATTAAGTCTCTACCCAAAAGATTTACTGGGCATTTTGCAGAAACCACAATTTTACTTCTTTGGGTCATTCCTGAAACGGGGTCTGTTATTGCTATGTCATAGGAGAGTGGCTCCCGATACAGCTGTCCATTAGCTGCCTTCACTAGTATATAATCTGGTGATTCTGAATCTTCCGGTAATTTGGAAGGGTGTATCAGGGTCCGTGAGGCCCCTGAGTCACACAAAAATGTAACTTCCCTCCCCTCTACCAGAAGCGTCACTTCCGGTTTCATGTCTGCTAAGTAAAGCTCTAAACTCAATAGAGCTAAGTCCAAAATTTCATCTTCTTCTATGTCTGCGAATTCATGTACATCCTCTACCCCTTCTGTCACATCCTCTATTCCTGCTATCATATTTGCACTTGTCTCTTCCTGCTTATTTTCATTCATTGATTCCTAATTATCATATAGTCATTCCTCATCTTCCTTATTTTCTGTAGTCACCTTCTTGTTCAGCCTGCAATCCCTTGCTAAATGTCCCTTTTTCCCCGCACTTAAAACATTCACCTTTTTTCTTTCTTTCTTCAAAATCTTCTTATCGCTTGTCAGATTGCTTATTTCCCTGGGCATTTTTCTTACCCTTTCTCCCAGTTTGCACTACAAATACTTCTGACCCATCTTCTGCCAAAAATACTTGAGTTTTCTTTTTCTTTTTACTATTAAAATGTCTTTCTGCATGTCTAGCATATTCAAGTAATGGCTGTAATCTACTTGTTCGATGATCTACCATGTGCTTTGTAATAAAACTGCTAATGGGAGTTATGCTACTCTTCAAGAATGCATTCTTTAAATGTTGTTTATGTGAGGAATCTTGTGTCTGGTTTTCTAGTATCTGCATTCCGCAGTGATTATTAAAACACTCTAACAGTCTAGCATAATATCTATCAACTGTTTCACCTTCCTGTTGAATGCATTGATTAATGCAAGTCCAATCAGCCCTAGGCTTCCACTTTTCAGAGATTCGGTCTGTCAGACCTTTTACTCTGCCATCCAGATCTGCATTAGTATGTGGGAGTGGTCTAAGTTGTGCGTCACGAGGATTCCAGTCGCCACTGATCATGTGCCAATCTGGACCCACAATTTGTCTAACTACTTTTTCTACTTCTTCTCCATTCAAATGGTAACTTAATCTCATACCCTGTAAGTCCTCTAAAAATGTTCTAAAATTCACTTATGGGTGGGGAATTCCCTCGGTGGCTTTCCGGATATCTTCCGGTGTCCACGGTCTATAAACTAAGAGTCGGATCCTGTCCTGCCTGTCCTGCCTGAGGATTTGGTACTTCTATGAGTGGACATATCTCTTCTTCACTCATAGCCTGGGATTTTCTATTTATTTCACTTAACTCAATCTCCCTCCTCAAGTCGCGTGTTCGAGACCTTGTCTCGATAGGATCCCTAACAAACGGTTGTGATTTTGCAGGAACAGCTGGGTATAGCGGAGGTGGATCAGCTTGTCCACTCGCTTCATATTCTGGTAAGGGAAGCGGAGGGGACGAAGGAGGGGCCGTTGCTATTACCAGGTTATTGTCTTCTTTGTCTAAGAACATTGTCTTTGAATTCTTTATTCTCTGTTCCCTGCGATTTGCTTCCTCAAGCCACCTATGTGCCTTAGGGACTCCTAATTGTCTTTGCTTTTTTAGTTGACCCTTCGCGTCTATTTTTAATTGTTGAACAAGTTTCATAAGTGCAAGTTTATCTAGATTACCATCGAATTTATACTTATCAACCCATTTTGTGTAATACTTAACATTGTCGGCACGTTGTAATTGCATATACTTCGCGTCTTTGGTTAGGGGCGGGTCTCAGGAACTTTTTGTGCACTGATTTCCCATTGCTGTCTTAGCTAAGCTGTAAATTGTTACGTAACACTTTCTATCACGTGGTACCACAAACCTATACCTTTTCACAGTTTATCTAGAATAACTGCCTACCTATTCTGTTTCCCTGATCTATGACAAAAACAGTAACCCCTTTTTCTGTCCCTGATCTGCACATGCAAATCTACCTGACAAAAAACAGTTCTGTAATTAGTCCCTGATCTTGAAACAGAAATAAGGTAATTCCTCCTTACCTGACCCTCCGTGAGTTGATCCACCGGATCATTGACTCATCCTCCAATCCCAGATCAGAAAAAGTGGCTGGCCTCTTTCGAACGACAATTCAGTTGGAGGTCTTTAAAAACAGAAGAGCCGATTTGGCCTCTTCTCCGTACGGATGCATGCCACCGAGCCCAATTCTGACCTAGGCCTAGAGCGAGAGGTACTTTCCGGTCCGAAGGATCAAACTGTCAGAAGAAAAATATACTTTAAAAATGATCAAAACACGGTAGGTTCAGGTTAAGGCACTTTAATCTTGCAGCAAGGAGACAAAAACGTGCTAATACAGAGTTTGTCTAACCAGAAACAGGAAATACTTTAATTTTTATACATTCTTAAACTGGTTATGTCCTACCATGCTGACGTAACAGATTACCACCTTTTTCATCATCATCTCCTGACCATCTTTCCCATGAATTTCTGCTGATTTATCAATTTTTATGTGAAACTTCCTGAGGAAAACAACATGGCCTTGATTACTCCCAGTTAGATACATGTTATGTTACTATTCAAGATACTATGGCTAATTCAAGTACAATGCTAGCAGTTCATTTCTCTAATAATCCTTTGTCTACTTTATCTCTAAGTTACTACAGCTGCACAAGTTTCCATCCTTCGAACAGAGCTGTTTGTCTAAAGTCATTACATTTATAAAATAAGGCATTGTTCATTCATTCATTCGCTTCTGACCTAGCAGATAAACACCTGCTTCTCAAGTACATTTCTAAAAGGCATAAACATGAATATTGCTGTGCTAGCAATTACTAGGTCAGAGGGCAACTTGCAAGTTTCAGAAAGCATACTGCAGTTTTCAAAAAGCATCTTTTTCAGTCTCATATGAAACTCAATTTGTATAAAATACAGTGTATGAAAAATAGAATGAAAAGCGTATTAAAATACTTGGTTATTAATTGGCATTAAGCATACACACATTAATACATATTTTTCTAACAGTGTGTGTTTGTTTATGTGTTTGTTGGAGAATTGGTGGGGAAATGTATGGTTTACACACTTTAATACATAAAACCAATTAGTTAGAGGAAGATCAGGTCCTAAACTTTTGCAAAACTGTACCGGTGTCCCTATATTTTTACTGCAGCAGTCAAGGACTGAATGACACTGTGTAAATGTAGTATTACAGTCTAGTTCAAATCTCAACTGTTGAGCAAATTGTTCAGTCATACGCCATATTGTCACACAATGGCAACATCTTTTCATGGGCCTTAAAAATACATGCTACCTCTGGCCCATTGTTTGGGAATTTGAGACCCCTGATATAATGTGTTGCTGTTGCAGTATACACATTGTAAACCACTTAAGGAGAGCTTTGCGTATGAAATCACTGATAGTGTATGAGGAAGAGAATCAGGCGGTATCTGCGTAGATTTATTTGCACAATACTGTATTCACTGAGATGGCAAAACCAGTACAGCACTAAACTATTTCTCATTGCTCAAGGAATATGTTCTTTTTTTAGAACAACTCATGTCTCTTAATTTAGGATATGACCTTTATAGTCATTCTGCTTAATCAGCAGCAGACTTGAGCCATAAAACATCATCAGAACAATAAACGCTTGACCACCAAACACAGAAAATAACAGAAATCAACAAAAACGTACTGAAATAAGTGTCTGTGTTTGGGTCTTCACTCCTTCCCAGATTCCCATAACTATATATGCTGACTCCACTGTTGTACAACTGTGGCAAAAATAAAAATAAAAATGTCTGCACACAATAAATCAGTACCAGTGGCCAAATATAAATGGTAAGGCAATGATTTAAATTGCAATACAAAACCAATACTCAGAATGGAGAGATGATAAAATCAGCAAGCAAAAAGAGTAGTATTGCTGGAATTGAATTCATCCTCAAGTCTTGGTGAGTATCTTCATAAGATGGACCCTGTTTCTACAAAATCTCACCAAGACAACACTGATATAATGATGTATTTTATATAGCAAATATCATGGACAGAAATAGGTTAAAAAATAAAAAAGACCGCTGGGCGCACAAGTCCCAGGATAAAAAAAGTGTCCAAACTTGGTAGGCGCACTGGTGCCAGGACTGAAAAAATGGCAGTGTAGAAACCTCAAGATATGGAAACATTCCTACAATGGGGTTAGGCCAGGCCCAGGGAGAGGATGCTCCCCCCCCCCATTGTAGAAGGAAGTAGTAGTCCACAAAAAAACACAAAAACTGACAAGCCAAAAAAGAGTCATAACGATGATAGACTGGACTATCAAAAATAAGAAAGAAATTATGTAAAAAGCCCAGAATTTCTGGACAGAAGATATACAAAAAGATTAAGAGAAATTAGATAAAAGAAAAATACTTGCAAAAGAAAAACTGTCAAAAGTCCATTAATACAACAGATTCAAGAAAAACATTATACAGACCAAAAACCTTGGTCCATTTGGGAAAAAAGCAACTGAGGAAGTGCAAAAATACAAAGAAAAAATCTAGAGAGTTTTGAAAGGTATAAAAAGAAATATGGACATGGAAAAGAGAAACAGATCTGATATGGTACAATATTTATGTAAAAGAGAAAGCCAAATTAATCAATACAAAGAAAGCAGCTCCAAAGATATTCAAAGAGAAATACAGGCAAAGGCACCCAGATATGGAACATTTCACAATACTAAAATAAGATAAAAAAAGGGGAATGTAGAACAGAAGATTAGTAAAGTAGAAGTTAAAAAATTAAAGCTGAAGTTATGGAATACCTGCAAGTGACGTGTTTAGTATAGAAAGTGTAAAAAAAATGAACAAGTAAAGGGATCTGTCTCGTTCCAACCTCACCACCACAAGTGTTGGGGAAAAAATAAAAAAACAGAGAAACTAGTGGCCTTAAAATTTAGTTGATGAGCTCAGTCACAATAATTTCTAAAAATTATGAAACCTATGAAATTCAGGTAGTGTTCCAAAGCAACAAGCCTTTATTCATAGGTTCATAGGTTCATAGGTAAGTACTAGGCTATCTGCCCATGGGCATTTATAAGCCTAGCCACAGAGTGATAGCTTTTGCCTCCCCATTAGATTAGTAACCTGGGCCTCTGTCAACAGGGCTCCTGAAGTGATCCCAGGGTAGAACTTACGATTACCCATCCACTCATCAAGATTTCTCTTGAAGAGGGTCAGAGAGGAGCTCTGTCGAATATGGATTGGTATTCTATTCCAGAGTGAGGGGAGTCACTGGGACAAGAATCTATCCCTCCAACATGTCCTCTTTATTGTTGTACATAGGTTCAAGTCGCTAGAATGAGTGGTTATGAGGGATCTCTTTTTTTGAGGTGAAGCATGTCCATTAGTTCAGGGTTTGACATGGCCCTATAGGTCAGGCATAGGCCACCTCTGAGCAGATGGTAAGTGACTGAGAAGAGCTGGAGCTTTTTTAATCGGGCTTCATAGGGTAATTGTTTAAGGCTCTTAATCCTCTTAGTGAGGTACTTCTGTGGTCTTTCTAGTTGTTGCAGGTGTCTAGTGAGGTACATCCCAAATGGGGCATTGTACTCTATTATGGGCCTAATGAGTGAGGAGTAAAGGGGCACAATTACCTCCTTGGATCTGGATGAGAAACCCTTTGTGATCAGGTGTGCCACATAGATGTCATCACAGACAACCAATCCTCAGTAACAAAAAATCAGAAATATTAGACTATTGGAATAGTTTTTATGCACACTAATATACAGATGGATATTTACTAGGTATTATTACATAGATGTATTTTTATATTTACAGTGTTCTAGTTTGATTATGTTTATGGTTAGATAGCTATGTGTTTTTCCTTGATTTTAGTTCTTGTCACATACCTACCTGATGAAGGCTTTATTGTATTAGTAAGCTGAAAGCAATTTTAGTTAAAAGCCTTTTTATGTATATCTTTTTATGTATATGCTATGCTTTCTTAATACCTGATCTTGGAATGTGAGTTGCAAGTAGATAGGTAATGTTTTCCTTAACTAGAATTCAGTTTGATCTAATCAGTAGTAATGTGCAGAGGGGTTCCTATTAGATGACCGAAGACGCATTCTATCGAATGCATCTTGGTCGAACTTAAAAGAAAAGGCAAAATAGCGAAGCGGCTTTTAAGCAAATTCTTTCCCAGGGAAAGAATTTGCTTGATGCTTCTATTACTTTGTCGTTTTCAGCACTGTAGTGCGATCTCAGAGTTGGTATATTTAAGTAGGGGGGGCGTGGGGGGTGAAGGCACCCACTTTATGTATTCTTTCAATTTTTCTTTCTTTCTTTTTTTTTGGAACGATTTTTTTCCCTTGGAAAAAAAATCACTGTTCTGAGCTATCGAGATTGTAAGCTTTCGCTTACGTGGGGTCGATTATTCATCATTCGCTTTTTTTAAGCGTGCATTGATATAATATAGACCCTGTGCGAAGGTGGGTACTTGCTCTTCTAAAATGCATTTTTTCGGGCCTGTTTATATTGTGTGCCATAAATAGACTGGTTTAATGTTAAACAATATGTATATTTTCCACAACTACTTCTAGGTATATAAAAGATGATATGTTTAACATTGTTAAAATATTTCTTATTCTTTGTTACTGAGGGTTGCTTGTCTGTGAAGAATCAAGGGTTGTTGCTTTGGAATATTACCTGGGTTTCATGATTTTTGGAAATTATTGTGACTGAGCTCATCAATTTTAAGACCACTAGTTTCCATGTTTTTTATTTAGTGTAGAAAGATTAACACAGGTTATGTCACAGCATGATGGGACAAGTAAGGAAAAACAGGAGGAGCAGGAGACATCTGAAAAAGAAATAGGGATATGAGAAAGAAAAAGATGGTGCAATATTTATGGAAAGGAGAAAGTAAAAACAAATTAATACAAAAACAGCCCCAAAGATATTTGAAGAAAAATGCAGGCAAAGGCATCTGAAATGGAATATTTTGCAATACAAAAAATTAAAAAATAAGAAAACAAAAGGGAATGTGGAAAAGAGGATTAGTAATGGAGAAGTTAAGCACTATAGAAAATGAAGTTTATATCACATGGGATGACTTGGGATCGCCCGTTTACAACCGTTCCAAAAGAGATGCGAGAAACACAGATATAGTAGTCCTTGAAAAGAAAACAAAAGTAGCAGTGATCATTCAAATTACGACACCCGGTGATTAGAGTGTCTTACATATAGAGATACACAAAGTCATAAAATACCAGGATTTGCAGGTAGAAATTAGGGCAATGTGGAAGAAGGATACCCAGACAGTTCCAATAGTAGTAGGAGCAATGGGTCTCATAAAAAGGAACTTAGAGTCGTACTTAGATATGTTACTGATACATGTAACCCATTATGAATTGCAGGAGTCACTTCTGGGCACATTGTAGGTGCTGCAATGAGCACTTTTGGCTAACATCAAAAATTGAAACAATGTTAATTTCATGAACTTTAACCATATTTTGACTTAGGAATGGGGTCCATTCCCATTATGGTATTAGAAACCCAAATGTCTTACAGAAATCGGACCAGGATAAACTTAGAAAAGACATAGTCATCTTTGTTGGGGCATGTTACCCTCTCACAGCCTCCTTACTTATACATAATGCCGTGACTACACATCTGTGAAAATAAGAGTAAAGCCCACACAAAGTGAATCAATGCTCGTGTTAGAGTTCAGTCCTCAATGACGAAGATTTCCAGTACTCTGCACACTAGTGCTGCAGTCGACCAATAGAATACATTGATAACATTCACAGTCAACAAAACAAGTACCTACGGTACTGCTGACAATAGGAACATTAGAAATGTTCATGGGTGCCACGTGTGTGTGTGTGTGTGTGTGTGTGTGTGTGTGTGTGTGTGTGTGTGTGTGTGTGTGTGTGCATGCGTGCGATGTAGCAATAAGGTACAGTGTGACTTGTGATGCTTCATATGTACATACAGCTATGACATTACAGGTAATGCTGACTACAAACTGTACAGATTAGTGTATCAGCACAGAGCCTGCAGCATTAGTTATGGGGTACATTATTTCTACCTGAACAGATTAGTGTGTTAGCACAGCACCTGCAGCCTTAGTTACAGGGTACATTATTCCTAACTAAACAGATTAGTGTATTAGCAGAGCACCTGCAGTCTTAGTTATGGGGTGCATTATTCCTACCTGAACAGATTAGTGTATTAGCACAGCACCTGCAGCCTTATTAATGGGGTACATTATTCCTAACTGAACAGATTAGTGTATTAGTATAGCACCTGCAGCTTTAGCTATGGAGTGGATGATTCCTACCTGAACAGATTGGTTTATTAGCATAGCACCTGCAGCCTTAGCTATGGGGTGCATTATTCCTAATTGAATAGATTAGTGTATTAGCACAGCGCCTGCAGCCTTAGTTATGGAGTACATTATTCCTACCTGAACAGATTAGTGTATTAGCATAGCACCTCTGGCCTTAGTTATGGGGTGCATTATTCCTGCCTGAACAGATTAGTGTATTAGCACAGCACCTGCAGCCTTATTAATGGGGTACATTATTCCTAACTAAACAGATTAGTGTATTAGCACAGTGCCTGCAGCATTAGTTATGGGGTACATTATTCCTAACAAACTAGTGTATTAGCACAGTGCCTGTAGCCTTAGATATGGGGTACATTATTCTTAACTGAACAGATTAGTGTATTCGCACAGTGCCTGCAGTCATAGTTACGGGGTACGTTATTCCTACCTGAACAGGTTAGTATATTAGCACACCGCCTGCATCCTTAGTTATGGGATACATTATTCCTAACTAAACAGATTAGTGTTTTAGAACAGCACCTGCAGGCTTATTTATGGGGGTACATTATTCCTACCTGAACAGATTAGTGTATTAGCACAGCGTATGCAGCCTTAGTTATGGGTACATTATTCCTAAATGAAGAGATTAGTTAGTGTATTAGCACAGCACCTGCAGCCTTAGTTATGGGGTGCATTATTCCTAACTTTAGAGATTACTGTATTTGCACAGTGCCTGCAGCTTTAGTTAAAGGTACATTATTCCTAACTAAACAGATTAGTGTATTCGCACAGTGCCTGCAGACCTAGTTACAGGGTGCTTTATTCAAACCTGAACAGATTAGTTTATTAGCACAGTGCCTGCAGCCTTAGTTACGGGGAACATTATTCTTAACTGAACAGATTATTGTATTAGCACAGTGCCTGCAGCCTTAGTTACAAGGTACATTATTCCTAGCTGAATAAATTGGTGTATTAGAACAGCACCTGCAGGCTTATTTATGGGGTACATTATTCCTACTTGAACAGATAAGTGTATTAGCACAGTGCATGCAGCCTTAGTTACAGGGTACATTATTCCTAACTGAACAGATTGGTGTATTACCACAGTGCCTGCAGCGTTAGTTATGGGGAACATTATTCCTAACAGAACAGATTAGTGTATTAGCACAGCACCTGCAGCCTTAGTTACGGGGTACATTATTCCTACCTGAACAGATTAGTGTATTAGCACAGTGCCTGCAGCCTTAGTTATGGGGTGCATTATTCCTAACTGAACAGATTAGTGTATTCGCTCAGTACATGCAGCCTTAGTTATGGGGTGCATTATTCCTAACTGAACAGATTAGTGTATTCGCTCAGTACCTGCAGCCTTAGTTACGGGGTGAATTATTCCTAACTGAACAGATTAGTATATTTACACACTGCCTGCAGCTTTAGTTACTGGGTACATTATTCCTAACTGTATAGGTTAGTGTATTAGTCCAGTGCATGCAACCTTATTTACAGGGTACATTATTCCTAACTTAACATATTAGTGTATTACCGAAGTGCCTGCAGCCTTAGTTATGGGGTACATTATTCCTAACTGAACAGATTAGAGTATTAGCACATCACCTGCAGCCTTAGTTATGGGGTGCATTATTCCTAACTGAACAGATTAGTGTATTAGCACAGGGCTTGAAGCCTTAATTATGGGGGTACATTATTCCTAACTGAATAGATTAGTTTTTTTAGCACAGCTCCTGCATCCTTAGTTACAGGATACATTATTCCTAACTGAACAGATTAGTGTATTAGCACAGCGCCTGCAGCCTTACTTATGGGGTACATTATTCCTCATTGAACAGATCAGTGTATTAGCACAGTGCCTGCAGCATTAGTTATGGGGTACGTTATTGCTAACAGATTAGTGTATTAGCACAGTGCCTGCAGCCTTAGTTACGGGGTACATTTTTCCTAACTAAACAGATTAGCATATTTGCTCAGCACCTACAGCCTTAGTTACAGGCTACTTTATTCCTAACTGAACAGATTAGTGTATTACCATAGTGCATGCAGCCTTAGTTATGGGGTATATTATTCTTACCTGAACAGATTAGTGTATTAACACAGCAGCTGCAGCCATAGTTACGGGGTACAATATTCCTAACTAAACAGATTAGCATATTCGCTCAGTACCTGCAGCCTTAGTTATGGGGTACATTATTCCTAATTGAACAGATTAGTGTATTAGCACAGCGCCTGCAGCCTTAGTTATGGGGTACATTATTCCTAACTGAACAGATTAGTGTATTAGCACAGTTCCTGCAGCCTTAGTTATGGGGTACTTTATTTCTAACTAAACAGATTAGTGTATGAGCACAGCACCTGCAGCCTTAGTTACGGAGTACATTATTCCTAACTAAACAGATTAGTGTATTCGCACAGTGCCTGCAGCCTTAGTTACGGGGTACATTATTCCTAACTGAACAGATTGGTGTATTAGCTCAGTGACTGCAGCCTTAGTTATGGGGTGCATTATTCCTAACTGAATAGATTAGTGTATTACCACAGTGCCTGCAGCCTTAGTTACTGGGTACATTATTCTTAACTGAACAGATTAGTGTATTAGCACAGCACCTGTATCCTTAGTTATGGGGTGCATTATTCCTAACTGAAGAGATTAGTATATTCCCACAGTGCCTGCAGCCTTAGTTACTGTGTACATTATTCTTAACTGAACAGATTAGTGCATTAGCCCAGTGCATGCAGCCTTAGTTACGGGGTACATTATTCCTAACTGAACAGATTAGTGTATTACCACAGGGCCTGTAGCCTTAGTTACACGGTACATTATTCTTAACTGAACAGATTAGTGTATTACCACAGTGACTGCAGCAATAGTTACGGGGTAAGTTATTCCTACCTGAACAGATTAGTGTATTAGCACTTCACCTGCTGCCTTCGTTCCGAGGTACATTATTCCTAACTGAACAGATTAGTATATTAGCACATCACCTGCAGCCTTAGTTATGGGGTGCATTATTCCTAATTGAACAGATTAGTGTATTACCACAGTACCTGCAGTCTTAGTTACGGGGTACATTATTCCTAACTGAACAGATTAGTGTATCAGCACAGCACCTGCAGCCTTAGTTATCGGGTACATTATTCCTAACTGAATTGATTTGTGTATTAGTACAGCACCTGCAGCCTTAGTTACGGGGTACATTGTTTCTACCTTAAAGGATTAGTCCCTGCAGCCTTAGTTATGGGGTGCGTTATTCCTAACTGAACAGATTAGTGTATTAACACAGTTCCTGCAGCCATAGTTACAGGGTACTTTATTTCTAACTAAACAGCTTAGTGTATTAGTACAGCACCTGCAGCCTTAGTTACGGGGTACACTATTCCTAACTAAACAGATCAGTGTATTCGCACAGTGCCTGCAGCCTTAGTTACGGGGTACATTATTCCTAACTGAACAGATTAGTGTATTAGCTCAGTGCCTGCAGCCTTAGTTATGGGGTGCATTATTCCTAACTGAACAAATTAGTGTATTAGCACAGTGCCTGCAGCCTTAGTTACAGGGTACATTATTTTTAACTGAACAGAGTACTGTATTAGCACAGCACCTGTAGCCTTAGTTATGGGGTGCATTATTACTAACTAAACAGATTAGTGTATTCGCACAGTGCCTGCAGCCTTAGGTATGGGATACATTACTCCTAACTGATCAGATTAGTGTATTCACACAGTGCCTGCAGCCTTAGTTACTGGGTACATTATTCCTTACTGAACAGATTAGTGTATTCGCACAGTGCCTGCAGCCTTAGTTACGGGGTACATTGTTCCTACGTTAGAAGATTAGTGTATCAGCACAGCATCTGCAGAATAATTATGGGGTGCATTATTACTAACTGAATAGATTAGTGTATTCGCATAGTGCTTGCAACCTTAGTTAGGGGTACATTGTTCCTACCTTAACAGATTAAAATAGTAGCACAGTCCCTGCAGCCATAGGTATGGGGTGCATTATTCCTAACTGAACAGATTAGTGTATTTGCACAGTGCCTGCAGCCTTAGTTATGAGGTATATTATTCCTACCTGAACAGATTAGTGTATCAGCACAGCATCTGCAGCCTTAGTTATGGGGTGCATTATTCCTAACTGAATAGATTAGTGTATTCGCACAGTGCTTGCAGCCTTAGTTAGGGGGTACATTGTTCCTACTTTAACAGATTAGAATATTAGCACAGTCCCTGCAGCCTTAGTTATGGGGTGCATTATTCCTAACTGAACAGATTAGTGTATTAGCACAGTGCCTGCAGCCTTAGTTATGAGGTATATTATTCCTAACTGAACAGATCACTGTATTTACGCAGTGCCTGCAGGCTTTTTTATTGGGTACATTATTCCTAGCTGAACAGATTAGTTAACAGATTAGTGTATTAGCACAGTGCCTGCAGCCTTAGTTATGGGGTACATTGTTCCTACCTTAACAGATTAGAGTATTAGCACAGTCCCTGCAGCCTTAGTTATGGGGTACATTATTCCTAACTGAACAGATTAGTGTATTAGCATAGTCCCTGCAGCCTTAGTTATGGGGTACATTATTCCTAACTGAACAGATTAGTGTATTAGCACAGCACCTGCAGCCTTAGTTATGGGATACATTATTCCTAACTGAACAGATTAGTGTATTAGCACAGTGCCTGCAGGCTTAGTTATGGGGTACATTATTCCTAACTGAATAGGTTAGTGTATTTGCCCATTGCATGCAGCCTTAGTTACGGGGTACATTATTCCTAACTGAACAGATTAGTGTATTAGCACAGCACCTGCAGCCTTAGTTAAGGGGTACATTATTCCTACCTGAACAGATTAATGTACTAGCACAGTGCCTGCAGCCTTAGTTATGGGGTGCATTATTCCTACCTGAACAGATTAGCGTATTAGCACAGCACCTGCAGCCTTAGTTATGGGGTAGATTATTCCTAACTAAACAGATTTGTGTATTAGCACAGTGCCTGCAGCCTTAGTTATGGGGTACATTATTCCTAACTAAACAGATTAGTGTATTAGCACACCACCTGCATCCTTAGTTACGGGTACATTATTCCTAACTAAACAGATTAGTGTATTAGCAGAGCACCTGCAGCCTTAGTTATGGGGTGCATTATTCTTACCTGAACAGATTAATGTATTAGCACATCACCTGCAGCCTTAGTTACGGGGTACATTATTCCTAACTGAACAGATTAGTGTATCAGCACAGTCCCTGCAGCATTAGTTACGGGGTACATTATTTCTGCCTGAAAGATTAGTTTATTAGCATAGCACCTGCAGCCTTAATTATGGGGTACATTATTCCTAACTGAACAAATTAGTGTATTAGCACAGTGACTGCAGCCTTAGTTACTGGGTACATTATTCCTACCTGAACAGATTAGTGTATTAGTATAGCACATGTAGTCTTAGCTATGGGTTGGATTATTCCTACCTGAACAGATTGGTGTATTAGCATAGCACCTGCAGCCTTAGCTATGGGGTGCATTATTCCTAACTGAATAGATTAGTGTATTAACACAGCACCTGCAGTGTTAGTTACGGGGTACATTATTCCTAACTAAACAGATTAGTGTATTAGCACAGCGCCTGCAGCCTTAGTTATGGAGTACATTATTCCTACCTGAACAGATTAGTGTATTAGCATAGCACCTGCAGCCTTAGTTATGGGGTGCATTATTCCTACCTGAACAGATTAGTGTATTAGCACAGCACCTGCAGCCTTATTAACGGGGTACATTATTCCTAACTAAACAGATTAGTGTATTAGCAGAGTGCCTGCAGCATTAGTTATGGGGTACGTTATTCCTAACAGATTAGTGTATTAGCACAGTGCCTGCAGCCTTAGATACGGGGTACATTATTCTTAACTGAACAGATTAGTGTATTCGCACAGTGCCTGCAGCCTTAGTTAAGGGGTACGTTATTCCTACCTGAACAGATTAGTGTATTAGCACACCGCCTGCATCCTTAGTTACTGGATGCATTATTTCTAACTAAACAGATTAGTGTTTTAGAACAGCACCTGCAGGCTTATTTATGTGGTACATTATTCCTACTTGAACAGATTAGTGTATTAGCACAGCGCCTGCAGCCTTAGTTACGGGGTACATTATTCCTAAATGAAGAGATTAGTTAGTGTATTAGCACAGCACCTGCAGCCTTAGTTATGGGGTGCATTATTCCTAACTTTAGAGATTACTGTATTTGCACAGTGCCTGCATCTTTAGTTAAAGGTACATTATTCCTAACTAAACAGATTAGTGTATTTGCACAGTGCCTGCAGACCTAGTTACAGGGTGCTTTATTCAAACCTGAACAGATTAGTTTATTAGCATGGTGCCTGCAGCCTTAGTTACGGGGAACATTATTCTTAATTGAACAGATTATTGTATTAGCACAGTGCCTGCAGCCTTAGTTACAAGGTACATTATTCCTAGCTGAATAAATTGGTGTATTAGAACAGCACCTGCAGGCTTATTTATGGGGTACATTATTCCTACTTGAACAGATAAGTGTATTAGCACAGTGCATGCAGCCTTAGTTACGGGGTACATTATTCCTAACTGAACAGATTGGTGTATTACCACAGTGCCTGCAGCCTTAGTTATGGGGAACATTATTCCTAACTGAACAGATTAGTATATTATCATAGCATTCCTAACTGAACAGATTAGTGTATTCGCTCAGTACCTGCAGCTTTAGTTATGGTTACATTATTCCTAACTGAATAGATGAGTGTATTAGCACATCACCTGCAGCCTTAGTTATGGGGTACATTATTCCTAACTAAATAGGTTAGTGTATTAGCCCAGTGCATGCAGCCTTAATTACGGGGTACATTATTCCTAACTGAACAGATTAGTGTATTAGCACAGCACCTGCAGCCTTAGTTAAGGGGTACATTATTCCTACCTGAACAGATTAATGTACTAGCACAGTGCCTGCAGCATTAGTTATGGGGTACATTATTCCTAACTAAACAGATTTGTGTATTAGCACAGTGCCTGCACCCTTAGTTATGGGGTACATTATTCCTAACTAAACAGATTAGTGTATTCGCTCAGTACATGCAGCCTTAGTTATGGGGTGCATTATTCCTAATTGAACAGATTAGTATATTCGCTCAGTACCTGCAGCCTTAGTTACGGGGTGCATTATTCCTAACTGAACAGATTAGTGTATTCGCTCAGTACCTGCAGCCTTAGTTACGGGGTGCATTATTCCTAACTGAACAGTTTAGTATATTCACACACTGCCTGCAGCTTACTTACAAATTACATTATTCCTAACTGAATAGGTTAGTGTATTAGCCCAGTGCATGCAGCCTTAGTTACGGGGTACATTATTTCTAACTGAACATATTAGTGTATTACCAAAGTGCCTGCAGCCTTAGTTATGGGGTACATTATTCCTAACTCAACAGATTAGAGTATTAGCACATCACCTGCAGCCTTAGTTATGGGGTGCATTATTCCTAACTGAACAGATTAGTGTATTAGCACAGGGCTTGCAGCCTTATTTATGGGGTACATTAATCCTAACTGAATAGATTAATTTTTTTAGCACAACTCCTGCATCCTTAGTTACAGGGGACATTATTCCTAACTGAACAGATTAGTGTATTAGCACAGTGCCTTCAGCCTTAGTTACGGGGTACATTATTCCTAACTGAACAGATTAGTGTATTAGCACAGCACATGCAGCCTTACTTATGGGGTACATGATTCCTCATTGAACAGCTTAGTGTATTAGCACAGTGCCTGCACCCTTAGTTACGGGGTACATTATTCCTAACTAAACAGATTAGTGTATTCACTCAGCACATGCAGCCTTAGTTATGGGTTGCATTATTCCTAACTGAACAGATTAGTATATTCACTCAGTACCTGCAGCCTTAGTTACGGGGGGGGAATTATTCCTAACTGAACAGACTAGTGTATTCGCTCAGTACCTGCAGCCTTAGTTACGGGGTGCATTATTCCTAACTGAACAGATTAGTATATTCACACACTGCCTGCAGCTTTAGTTACGAGGTACATTATTCCTACCTGAATAGGTTAGTGTATTAGCGCAGTGCATGCAGCCATAGTTACGGGGTACATTATTTCTAACTGAACATATTAGTGTATTACCAAAGTGTCTGCAGCCTTAGTTATGGGGTACATTATTTCTAACTCAACAGATTAGAGTATTAGCACATCACCTGCAGCCTTAGTTATGGGGTGTATAACTCCTAACTGAACAGATTAGTGTATTAGCACAGGGCTTGCAGCCTTATTTATGGGGTACATTAATCCTAACTGAATAGATTAATTTTTTTAGCACAACTCCTGCATCTTTAGTTACAGGGGACATTATTCCCAACTGAACAGATTAGTGTATTAGCACAGTGCATTCAGCCTTAGTTACGGGGTACATTATTCCTAACTGAACAGATGAGTGTATTAGCACAGTGCGTGCAGCCTTACTTATGGGGTACATTATTCCTAACTGAACAGATTAGTGTATTACCACAGTGCCTGCAGCCTTAGTTACGGAGTACATTATTCCTAACTAAACAGATTAGTGTATTCGCTCAGTACATGCAGCCTTAGTTATAGGGTGCATTATTCCTAACTGAACAGATTAGTATATTCGCTCAGTACCTGCAGCCTTAGTTACGGGGTGCATTATTCCTAACTGAACAGATTAGTGTATTAGCACAGTACCTGCAGCTTTAGCTATGGGGTGCATTATTCTTAACTGAACAGATTAGTGTATTCGCTCAGTGCCTGCAGCTTTAGTTATGGGTTACATTATTCCTAACTGAATAGGTTAGTGTATTAGCCCAGTGCATGCAGCCTTAGTTACGGGTACATTATTCCTAACTGAACATATTAGTGTATTACCAAAGTGCCTGCAGCCTTAGTTATGGGGTACATTATTCCTAACTGAATAGATTAGAGTATTAGCACATCACCTGCAGCCTTAGTTATGGAGTGCATTATTCCTAACTGAACAGATTAGTGTATTAGCACAGGGCTTGCAGCCTTATTTATGGGGTACATTAATCCTAACTGAATAGATTAATTTTTTTAGCACAACTCCTGCATCCTTAGTTAGAGGGGACATTATTCCCAACTGAACAGATTAGTGTATTAGCACAGTGCCTTCAGCCTTAGTTATAGGTGCATTATTCCTAATTGAGCAGATTAGTGTATCAGCACAGCACCTGCAGCCTTAGTTATAGGGTGCATTATTCCTAACTGAACAGATTAGAATATTCGCTCAGTACCTGCAGCCTTAGTTACGGGGTGCATTATTCCTAACTGAACAGATTAGTGAATTACCACACTGCCTGCAGCTTTAATTACTGGGTACATTATTCCTAACTGAATAGGTTAGTGTATTAGCCCAGTGCATGCAGCCTTAGTTACGGGGTACATTATTTCTAACTGAACATATTAGTGTATTACCAAAGTGCCTGCAGACTTAGTTATGGGGTACATTATTTCTAACTCAACAGATTAGGGTATTAGCACATCACCTACACCCTTAGTTATGGGGTGCATTATTCCTAACTGAACAGATTAGTGTATTAGCACAGCGCGTGCAGCCTTACTTATGGGGTACATTATTCCTAACTGAACAGATGAGTGTATTAGCACAACTGCTGCATCCTTAGTTACAGGGTACATTATTCCTAACTGAACAGATTAGTGTATTAGCACAGTGCCTTCAGCCTTAGTTACGGGGTACATTATTCCTAACTGAACAGATTAGTGTATTAGCACAGCGCCTGCAGCCTTACTTATGGGGTACATTATTCCTCATTGAACAGATTAGTGTATTAGCACAGTGCCTGCAGCCTGATCTATGGGATACATTATTCCAAACTAAACAGATTAGCATATTCGCACAGTTATGGCAGCCTTAGTTATGGGGTACATTATTCCTAACTAAACAGGTTAGCATATTTGCTCAGCACCTGCAGCCTTAGTTACAGGCTACTTTATTCCTAACTGAACAGATTAGTGTATTACCACAGTGTATGCAGCCATAGTTACGAGGTACAATATTCCTAACTAAACAGATTAGCATATTCACTCAGTACCTGAAGCCTTAGTTATGGGGTACATTATTCCTAACTGAACAGATTAGTGTATCAGCACAGTTCCTGCAGCCTTAGTTATGGGGTACTTTATTTCTAACAAAACAGATTAGTGTATGAGCACAGTTCCTGCAGCCTTTGTTATGGGGTACATTATTCCTAACTAAACAGATTAGTGTATTCCTACAGTGCCTGCAGCCTTAGTTACAGGGTACATTATTCCTAACTGAACAGATTGGTGTATTAGCTCAGTGACTGCAGCCTTGTTTATGGGGTGCATTATTCCTAACTGAATAGATTAGTGTATTACCACAGTGCCTGCAGCCTTAGTTACTGGGTACATTATTCTTAACTGAACAGATTAGTGTATTAGCACAGCACCTGTAGCCTTAGTTATGGGGTGCATTATTCCTAACTGAACAGATTAGTGTATTACCACAGTGCCTGCAGCCTTAGTCACTGTGTATTTTATTCTTAACTGAACAAATTAGTGTATTAGCACAGCACCTGCAGCCTTAGTTATGGGGAACATTATTCCTAACTGATTAAGTTAGTATATTAGCCCAGTGCATGTAGCCTTAGTTACGGGGTACATTATTCCTAACTGAACAGATTAGTGTATTACCACAGTGCCTGCAGCCTTAGTTACAGGGTACATTATTCCTAACTGAACAGATTAGTGTATTACCACAGTGCCTGCAGCAATACTTACGGGGTACATTATTCCTACCTGAACAGATTAGTGTATTAGCACATCACCTGCAGCCTTAGTTCCAGGTTACATTATTCCTAATTGAACAGATTAGTGTATTACCACAGTGCCTGCAGTCTTAGTTGCAGGGTACATTATTCGTAACTGAACAGATTAGTGTATCAGCACAGCACCTGCAGCCTTAGTTATCGGGTACATTATTCCTAACTGAATAGATTAGTGTATTAGCACAGTGCCTTCAGCCTTAGTTACGTGGTAATTGTTCCTACCTTTACAGATTAGAGTATTAGCACAGTCCCTGCAGCCTTAGTTATGGGGTACATTATTCCTAACTGAACAGATTAGTGTATTAGCATAGTCCCTGCAGCCTTAGTTATGGGGTACATTATTCCTAACTGAACAGATTAGTGTATTAGCACAGCACCTGCAGCCTTAGTTATGGGATACATTATTCCTAACTGAACCAATTAATGTATTAGCACAGTGCCTGCAGGCTTAGTTATGGGTTACATTATTCCTAACTAAATAAGTTAGTGTATTAGCCCAGTACATGCAGCCTTAATTATGGGGTACATTATTCCTAACTGAACAGATTAGTGTATTAGCACAGCACCTGCAGCCTTAGTTAAGGGGTGCATTATTCCCACCTGAACAGATTAATATAGGTTCATAGGTTCATAGGTTCATAGGTTCATAGGTTTATACTAGGCTATCTGCCCCAAGGCATTTATAAGCCTAGCCCGAATTTTTGTGGCTTACGCCACCCCTTATATGAAAAAATACTGTACCCATTAGTTTGTTGTGCCCCTGTCCAGCAGTGACACAGAGATGATTCCCGGGGTAAACCTATGATCTCCCATCCACAGGTCAAGATTTCTCTTGAACAGAGCCAGCGAGGTGCTCTGCCTCACATGGACCGGGACTCTATTCCACAGCATAGGGAGTCTCTGAGTGATAAATCTTTCCCTCCAGCACGTCCTATTTATATCCGTGTTAAGGTTTAAGTCGCTTGCTCTAGTGGTTTTGGTGGATTTGGATTTTTTGAGGTGGAGCATGTCCATTAATTCCGGGTTGGACATGGCCTTGTATGTCAGGCACATGTCACCTCTGAGCAGACGGTATGCGACTGAATAGAGCTGGAGTTTCTTCAATCTGGCAGCATATGACAGATTTTGGAGTCCTTTATCCTTTTGGTGAGAAACTTTTGGGGTCTCTCCAATTGCTGCAGATGTCGGGCGAGATACATCCCGAATGGGGCATTGTACTCGATCATTGGTCAGATAAGTGAAGAGTACAGGGGAACAATGACCTCACTAGATCTGGATGTTAATCCCTTCATGATCAGGTGGGCAATGTAGAAGGTCTTTCTAACCACTTTAGCAACGTGAGTGTCAAAAGAAAGGCCACTGTCAACCTGGGTCCCCAGGTCCCTGATAACCTCTTCTGTGCTTAGTGGATTGCCACCTATATGGTAGCTTGGGGTTACCTTGTTTTTCCCGAAGGGTATGACTATACATTTTTGGCGTTTAACTTCAGGCCATGGCTCTGGCACCAGCTATCTGTTTCCGTGAGTCCCTTCTGAAGGATATCCGTGTCCGATGCACTTTCCACTATGGCCCAGTTTGCAGTCGTCTGCAAACTTTGTCAGCCAAAGTCCTCCCATGTTGGCCTGTACTTCTGAGAAGTAGATGCCGAACAATAGGGGGCCAAGGACCGAGCCCTGTGGGACACCACTTGTGACCGGCTTGGAGTCTGACATAGCGCCAGCAACTCTAACCCTGTGGGTTCTGTCCTTAAGCCAGTTTGCAACCCATCTTGTGACATATGGGTTTACATTTAAGCTGGTAAGTTTTTCTACAATACCCGAGTGGGGTATTGTGTCGAAGCCTTTGCAAGGTCAAGGTAGGCTGTATGGACTGCCTTTCCTCATCAATGGCCTTGGTGACTGTTTGAAGAAGTCGACCAAGTTCAAAAGGCATGATCTTCCCTTGAAGCCAAACTGGGTCGGGTCCAATGTCTGCAAGTCCCTATATCTTTGTTTATGAGCTCCATTATGATCCTCTCCATAGCTTTGCAGACTAGACTTGTTAAGCTTATGGGGCGGTAATTACCAGGGTCCGTAGAGGCACCACCTTTGTGGAGTGGGACCACAGTTGCCGTATGCCACTCCTTGGGCACGTATCCTGTGGTAAGGCTGAGATTAAACAGCTGCCTTATGTGCGGGTTTAATTCCTCATTTAGCTCGTGTAGCACACAGCCGGGGACACCATCCGGTCCCATTGATGCTGTGTTTTTAGCTTTAGAGAGAGCAGCTTTCACCTGCGCATTTGAGATGTCTGGGAGGCTACACTCCGCATATATTAGCACATCACCTGCAGCATTAATTATGGGGTACATTATTCCTAACTGAACAGATTAGTGTATTAGCACAGCACCTGCAGCCTTAGTTAAGGGGTGCATTATTCCTACCTGAACAGATTAATATAGGTTCATAGGTTCATAGGTTCATAGGTTCATAGGTTTATACTAGGCTATCTGCCCCAAGGTATTTATAAGCCTAGCCCGAATTTTTGTGGCTTACGCCACCCCTTATATGAAAAAATACTGTACCCATTAGTTTGTTGTGCCCCTGTCCAGCAGTGACACAGAGATGATTCCCGGGGTAAACCTATGATCTCCCATCCACAGGTCAAGATTTCTCTTGAACAGAGCCAGCGAGGTGCTCTGCCTCACATGGACCGGGACTCTATTCCACAGCATAGGGAGTCTCTGAGTGATAAATCTTTCCCTCCAGCACGTCCTATTTATATCCGTGTTAAGGTTTAAGTCGCTTGCTCTAGTGGTTTTGGTGGATTTGGATTTTTTGAGGTGGAGCATGTCCATTAATTCCGGGTTGGACATGGCCTTGTATGTCAGGCACATGTCACCTCTGAGCAGACGGTATGCGACTGAATAGAGCTGGAGTTTCTTCAATCTGGCAGCATATGACAGATTTTGGAGTCCCTTTATCCTTTTGGTGAGAAACTTTTGGGGTCTCTCCAATTGCTGCAGATGTCGGGCGAGATACATCCCGAATGGGGCATTGTACTCGATCATTGGTCAGATAAGTGAAGAGTACAGAACAATGACCTCACTAGATCTGGATGTGAATCCCTTCATGATCAGGTGGGCAATGTAGAAGGTCTTTCTAACCACTTTAGCAACGTGAGTGTCAAAGAAAGGCCACTGTCAACCTGGGTCCCCAGGTCCCTGATAACCTCTTCTGTGCTTAGTGGATTGCCACCTATATGGTAGCTTGGGGTTACCTTGTTTTTCCGAAGGGTATGACTATACATTTTTGGCGTTTAACTTCAGGCCATGGCTCTGGCACCAGCTATCTGTTTCGTGAGTCCCTTCTGAAGGATATCCGTGTCCGATGCACTTTCCACTATGGCCCAGTTTGCAGTCGTCTGCAAACTTTGTCAACAAAGTCCTCCCATGTTGGCCTGTACTTCTGAGAAGTAGATG
This sequence comes from Protopterus annectens, assembly GCF_019279795.1. NCBI lineage: Eukaryota > Metazoa > Chordata > Ceratodontiformes > Protopteridae > Protopterus > Protopterus annectens. The sequence continues at coordinate 1,073,799,447 of NC_056737.1, forward strand.
CCGAACAATAGGGGCCAAGGACCGAGCCCTGTGGGACACCACTTGTGACCGGCTTGGAGTCTGACATAGCGCCAGCAACTCTAACCCTGTGGGTTCTGTCCTTAAGCCAGTTTGCAACCCATCTTGTGACATATGGGTTTACATTTAAGCTGGTAAGTTTTTCTACAATACCCGAGTGGGGTATTGTGTCAGCCTTTGCAAGGTCAAGGTAGGCTGTATGGACTGCCTTTCCTCATCAATGGCCTTGGTGACTGTTTGAAGAAGTCGACCAAGTTCAAAAGGCATGATCTTCCTTGGCCGAAGCCAAACTGGGTCGGGTCAATGTCTGCAAGTCCCTATATCTTTGTTTATGAGCTCCATTATGATCCTCTCCATAGCTTTGCAGACTAGACTTGTTAAGCATGGGCGGTAATTACCAGGGTCCGTAGAGCACCGCCTTTGTGGAGTGGGACCACAGTTGCCGTATGCCACTCCTTGGGCACGTATCCTGTGGTAAGGCTGAGATTAAACAGCTGCCTTATGTGCGGGTTTAATTCCTCATTTAGCTCGTGTAGCACACAGCCGGGGACACCATCCGGTCCCATTGATGCTGTGTTTTTAGCTTTAGAGAGCAGCTTTCACCTGCATTTGAGATGTCTGGGAGGCTACACTCCGCATATATTATCACATCACCTGCAGCCTTAGTTATGGGGTACATTATTCCTAACTGAACAGATTAGTGTATCAGCACAGTCCCTGCAGCATTAGTTACGGGGTACATTATTTCTGCCTGAACAGATTAGTTTATTAGCACAGCACCTGCAGCCTTAATTACGGGGTACATTATTCCTAACGGAACAGATTAGTGTATTAGCACAGTGACTGCAGCCTTAGTTACGGGGTACATTATTCCTACCTGAACAGATTAGTGTATTAGTATAGCACCTGCAGCCTTAGCTATTGGGTGGATTATTCCTACTTGAACAGATTGGTGTATTAGCATAGCACCTGCAGCCTTAGCTATGGGGTGCATTATTCCTAACTGAATAGATTAGTGTATTAGCAAAGCACCTGCAGTGCTAGTTACGGGGTACATTATTCCTAACTAAACAGATTAGTGTATTAGCACAGCATTGCAGCCTTAGTTATGGGGTGCATTATTCCTTACTGAACAGATTAGTGTATTAGCACAGTGCCTGCAGCCTTAGTTATGGAGTACATTATTCCTACCTGAACAGATTAGTGTATTAGCATAGCACCTGCAGCCTTAGTTATGGGGTGCATTATTCCTACCTGAACAGATTAGTGTATTAGCACAGCACCTTCAGCCTTATTATCAGGGTACATTATTCCTAACTAAACAGATTAGTGTATTAGCACAGTGCCTGCAGCATTAGTTATGGGGTATGTTTTTCCTAACAGATTAATGTATTAGTACAGTGCCTGCAGCCTTAGAAGCGGGGTACATAATTTTTAACTGAACAGATTAGTGTATTCGCACAGTGCCTGCAGCCTTAGTTACGGGGTACGTTATTTCTACCTGAACAGATTAGTGTGTTAGCATGCCGCCTGCATCCTTAGTTACGGGATACATTATTCCTAACTAAACAGATTAGTGTTTTAGAACAGCACCTGCAGGCTTATTTATGTGGTACATTATTCCTACTTGAGCAGATTAGTGTATTAGCACAGCGCCTGCAGCCTTAGTTACGGGGTACATTATTCCTAAATGAAGAGATTAGTTAGTGTATTAGCACAGCACCTGCAGCCTTAGTTATGGGGTGCATTATTCCTAACTTTAGAGATTACTGTATTTGCACAGTGCCTGCAGCTTTAGTTAAAGGTACATTATTCCTAACTAAACAGATTAGTGTATTTGCACAGTGCCTGCAGACCTAGTTACAGGGTGCTTTATTCAAACCTGAACAGATTAGTTTATTAGCACAGTGCCTGCAGCCTTAGTTATGGGGAACATTATTCTTAACTGAACAGATTATTGTATTAGCACAGTGCCTGCAGCCTTAATTACAAGGTACATTATTCCTAGCTGAAAAAATTGGTGTATTAGAACAGCACATGCTGGCTTATTTATGGGGTACATTATTCCTACTTGAACAGATAAGTGTATTAGCACAGTGCAGCAAGCCTTAGTTACAGGGTACATTATTCCTAACTGAACAGATTGGTGTATTACCACAGTGCCTGCAGCCTTAGTTATGGGGAACATTTTTCCTAACTGAATAGATTTGTGTATTAGCATAGCATTCCTAACTGAACAGATTAGTGTATTAGCACAGTGCCTGCAGCCTTAGTTCAGGGATGCATTATTCCTAACTGAACCGATTAGTGTATTCGCTCAGTACATGCAGCCTTAGTTATGGGGTGCATTATTCCTAACTAAATAGGTTAGTGCATTAGCCCAGTGCATGCAGCCTTAATTACGGGGTACATTATTCCTAACTGAACAGATTAGTATATTAGCACAGCACCTGCAGCCTTAGTTAAGGGGTACATTATTCCTACCTGAACAGATTAATGTACTAGCACAGTGCCTGCAGCATTAGTTATGGGGCACAGTATTCCTAACTAAACAGATTTGTGTATTAGCACAGTGCCTGCACCCTTAGTTATGGGGTACATTATTCCTAACTAAACAGATTAGTGTATTTTCTCAGTACATGCAGCCTTAGTTATGGGGTGCATTATTCCTAACTGAACAGATTAGTATATTCGCTCAGTACCTGCAGCCTTAGTTACGGGGTGCATTATTCCTAACTGAACAGATTAGTGTATTCGCTCAGTACCTGCAGCCTTAGTTACGGGGTGCATTATTCCTAACTGAACAGATTAGTATATTCACACACTGCCTGCAGCTTTAGTTACAAGGTACATTATTCCTAACTGAATAGTTTAGTGTATTAGCCCAGTGCATGCAGCCTTCGTTACAGGGTACATTATTTCTAACTGAACATATTAGTGTATTACCAAAGTGCCTGCAGCCTTAGTTATGGGGTACATTATTTCTAACTCAACAGATTAGAGTATTAGCACATCACCTGCAGCCTTAGTTATGGGGTGCATTATTCCTAACTGAACAGATTAGTGTATTAGCACAGGGCTTGCAGCCTTATTTATGGGGTACATTAATCCTAATTGAATAGATAATTTTTTTTAGCACAACTCCTGCATCCTTAGTTACAGGGGACATTATTCCCAACTGAACAGATTAGTGTATTAGCACAGTGCCTTCAGCCTTAGTTACGGGGTACATTATTCCTAACTGAACAGATTAGTGTATTAGCACAGCACATGCAGCCTTACTTATGGGGTACATTATTCCTCATTGAACAGCTTAGTGTATTAGCACAGTGCCTGCACCCTTAGTTACGGGGTACATTATTCCTAACTAAACAGATTAGTGTATTAGCACAGTGCGTGCAGCCTTACTTATGGGGTACATTATTCCTCATTGAACAGATTCGTGTATTAGCACAGTGCCTGCACCCTTAGTTACGGGGTACATTATTCCTAACTAAACAGATTAGTGTATTCGCTCAGTACATGCAGCCTTAGTTATAGGGTGCATTATTTCTAACTGAACAGATTAGTATATTCGCTCAGTACCTGCAGCCTTAGTTACGGGGTGCATTATTCCTAACTGAACAGATTAGTGTATTCGCTCAGTACCTGCAGCCTTAGTTACGGGGTGCATTATTCCTAACTGAACAGATTAGTATATTCACACACTGCCTGCAGCTTTAGTTACGAGGTACATTATTCCTAACTGAATAGGTTAGTGTATTAGCCCAGTGCATGCAGCCTTAGTTACGGAGTACATTATTTCTAACTGAACATATTAGTGTATTACCAAAGTGCCTGCAGCCTTAGTTATGGGGTACATTATTTCTAACTCAACAGATTAGAGTATTAGCACATCACCTGCAGCCTTAGTTATGGGGTGCATTATTCCTAACTGAACAGATTAGTGTATTAGCACAGGGCTTGCAGCCTTATTTATGGGGTACATTAATCCTAACTGAATAGATTAATTTTTTTAGCACAACTCCTGCATCCTTAGTTACAGGGGACATTATTCCTAACTGAACAGATTAGTGTATTAGCACAGTGCCTTCAGCCTTAGTTACGGGGTACATTATTCCTAACTGAACAGATTAGTGTATTAGCACAGCGCGTGCAGCCTTACTTATGGGGTACATTATTCCTCATTGAACAGATTAGTGTATTAGCACAGTGCCTGCAGCCTGATCTATGGGATACATTATTCCAAACTAAACAGATTAGCATATTCGCACAGTTATGGCAGCCTTAGTTATTGGGTACATTATTCCTAACTAAACAGGTTAGCATATTTGCTCAGCACCTGCAGCCTTAGTTACAGGCTACTTTATTCCTAACTGAACAGATTAGTGTATTAGCACAGCGCGTGCAGCCTTACTTATGGGGTACATTATTCCTCACTGAATAGATTAGTGTATTAGCACAGTGCCTGCAGCCTGATCTATGGGATACATTATACCAAACTAAACAGATTAGCATATTTGCACAGTTATGGCAGCCTTAGTTATGGGGTACAATATTCCTAACTTAACAGATTAGCATATTCACTCAGTACCTGAAGCCTTAGTTATGGGGTGCATTATTCCTAACTGAACAGATTAGTGTATCAGCACAATTCCTGCAGCCTTAGTTATGGGGTACTTTATTTCTAACAAAACAGATTAGTGTATGAGCACAGCACCTGCAGCCTTACGGAGTACATTATTCCTATCTAAACAGATTAGTGTATTCCCACAGTGCCTACAGCCTTAGTTACAGGTACATTATTCCTAACTGAACAGATTGGTGTATTAGCTCAGTGACTGCAGCCTTAGTTATGGGGTGCATTATTCCTAATTTAATAGATTAGTGTTTTACCACAGTGCCTGCAGCCTTAGTTACTGGGTACATTATTCTTAACTGAACAGATTAGTGTATTAGCACAGCACCTGTAGCCTTAGTTATGGGATGCATTATTCCTAACTGAACAGATTGGTGTATTACCACAGTGCCTGCAGCCTTAGTCACTGTATAGTATTCTTAACTGAAAAAATTAGTGTATTAGCACAGCGCCTGCAGCCTTAGTTATGGGGAACATTATTCCTAACTGATGAAGTTAGTATATTAGCCCAGTGCATGTAGCCTTAGTTACGGGGTACATTATTCCTAACTGAACAGATTAGTGTATTACCACAGTGCCTGCAGCCTTAGTTATGGGGTACATTATTCCTAACTGAACAGATTAGTGTATTAGCACAGCACCTGCAGCCTTAGTTATGGGATACATTATTCATAACTTAACCGATTAATGTATTAGCACAGTGCCTGCAGGCTTAGATATGGGGTACATTATTCCTACCTGAACAGATTAATGTACTAGCACAGTGCCTGCAGCATTAGTTATGGGGTACATTATTCCTAACTAAACAGATTTGTGTATTAGCACAGTGCCTGCACCCTTAGTTACGGGGTACATTATTCCTAACTAAACATATTAGTGTATTCGCTCAGTACATGCAGCCTTAGTTATGGGGTACATTATTCCTAACTGAACAGATTAGTGTATTCGCTCAGTACATGCAGCCTTAGTTATAGGGTGCATTATTCCTAACTGAACAGATTAGAATATTTGCTCAGTACCTGCAGCCTTAGTTACGGGGTGCATTATTCCTAACTGAACAGATTAGTGAATTACCACACTGCCTGCAGCTTTATTTACTGAGGAAGTCGGGAGTGGCAGAGAAGTACGTAAGAGTGGTACAGGATATGTACGAGGGTAGTGTGACAGTGGTGAGGACTGCAGTGGGAGTGACAGATCCATTTAAGGTGGAGGTGGGATTACATCAAGGATCAGCTCTGAGTCCTTTCTTATTTGCAGTGGTGATGGACAGGTTGACAGATGAGATCAGACAGGAGGCCCCGTGGACTATGATGTTTGCAGATGACATTGTGATCTGTAGTGAGAGTAGGAATCAGGTTGAGGAGACTCTGGAGAGGTGGAGATATGCTCTAGAGAGCAGAGGAATGAGGGTCAGCAGGGCTAAGACAGAATATATGTGTGTAAATGAGAGGGAGGGTAGAGGAATGGTGAGGATGCAGGGAGTAGAGTTGGTAAGGTGGACGAGTTTAAGTACTTGGGATCAACAGTTCAGAGTAATGGTGAATGTGGGAGAGGTGAAGAAGAGAGTACAGGCAGGGTGGAATGGGTGGAGAAGAGTGTCAGGAGTGATTTGTGACAGACGGGTATCGGTAAGAGTGAAAGGGAAGGTCTACAAGAGTGTAGTGAGACCAGCTATGTTATATGGGTTGGAGACAGTGGCATTGACAAAAAGGCAGGAGTCGGAGCTGGATGTGGCAGAGTTAAAGATGTTAAGATTTGCAATCGGTGTGACTAGGATGGATAGGATTAGGAATCGGTATATTAGAGGGTCAGCTCATGTTGGACAGTTTGGAGACAAAGCAAGAAACGAGATTGCGTTGGTTTGGACATGTGCTGAGGAGGGATGATGGGTATATTGGGAAAAAGATGCTAAGGATGGAGCTGCCAGGTAAGAGGAATAGAGGAAGGCCTAAGATAAGGTTTATGGACGTGGTGAGAGAGGACATGCAGGCGGTTGGTGTGACAGAGCAAGATGCAGAGGATAGGAAGAAATGGAAAGAGATGATCCGCTGTGGCGACCCCTAACGGGAAAAGCCGAAAGAGAATGATGATGATTATTCCTAACTGAATAGGTTAGTGTATTAGCCCAGTGCATGCAGCCTTAGTTACGGGGTACATTATTTCTAACTGAACATATTAGTGTATTACCAAAGTGCCTGCAGCCTTAGTTATGGGGTACATTATTTCTAACTCAACAGATTAGAGTATTAGCACATCACCTGCAGCCTTAGTTATGGGGTGCATTATTCCTAACTGAACAGATTAGTGTATTAGCACAGGGCTTGCAGCCTTATTTATGGGGTACATTAATCCTAACTGAACAGATTAATTTTTTTAGCACAACTGCTGCATCCTTAGTTACAGGGGACATTATTCCCAACTGAACAGATTAGTGTATTAGCACAGTGCCTTCAGCCTTAGTTATGAGGTACATTATTCCTAACTGAACAGATTAGTGTATTAGCACAGCGCGTGCAGCCTTACTTATGGGGTACATTATTCCTCACTGAACAGATTAGTGTATTAGCACAGTGCCTGCAGCCTGAGCTATGGAATACATTATTCCCAACTAAACAGAATAGCATATTCGCACAGTTATGGCAGCCTTAGTTACGGGGTACATTATTCCTAACTAAACAGATTAGCATATTTGCTCAGCACCTGCAGCCTTAGTTACAGGCTACTTTATTCCTAACTGAACAGATTAGTGTATTACCCCAATGTATGCAGCCATAGTTACGAGGTACAATATTCCTAACTAAACAGATTAGCATATTCACTCAGTACCTGAAGCCTTAGTTATGGGGTACATTATTCCTAACTGAACAGATTAGTGTATCAGCACAGTTCCTGCAGCCTTAGTTATGGGGTACTTTATTTCTAACAAAAAAGATTAGTGTATGAGCACAGCACCTGCAGCCTTACGGAGTACATTATTCCTAACTAAACAGATTAGTGTATTCCCACAGTGCCTGCAGCCTTAGTTACAGGGTACATTATTCCTAACTGAACAGATTGGTGTATTAGCTCAGTGACTGCAGCCTTATTTATGGGGTGCATTATTCCTAACTGAATAGATTAGTGTATTACCACAGTGCCTGCAGCCTTAGTTACTGGGTACATTATTCTTAACTGGACAGATTAGTGTATTAGCACAGCACCTGTAGCCTTAGTTATGGGGTGCATTATTCCTAACTGAACAGATTAGGTATTACCACAGTGCCTGCAGCCTTAGTCACTGTGTATATTATTCTTAACTGAACAAATTAGTGTATTAGCACAGCGCCTGCAGCCTTAGTTATGGGGAACATTATTCCTAACTGATTAAGTTAGTATATTAGCCCAGTGCATGTAGCCTTAGTTACGGGGTACATTATTCCTAACTGAACAGATTAGTGTATTACAACAGTGCCTGCAGCCTTAGTTACAGGGTACATTATTCCTAACTGAACAGATTGGTGTATTACCACAGTGCCTGCAGCAATACTTACGGGGTACATTATTCCTACCTGAACAGATTAGTGTATTAGCACATCACCTGCAGCCTTAGTTCCGGGGTACATTATTCCTAATTGAACAGATTAGTGTATTACCACAGTGCCTGCAGTCTTAGTTGCAGGGTACATTATTCGTAACTGAACAGATTAGTGTATCAGCACAGCACCTGCAGCCTTAGTTATCGGGTACATTATTCCTAACTGAATAGATTAGTGTATTAGCACAGTGCCTTCAGCCTTAGTTACGGGGTACATTGTTCCTACCTTAACAGATTAGAGTATTAGCACAGTCCCTGCAGCCTTAGTTATGGGGTACATTATTCCTAACTGAACAGATTAGTGTATTCGCATAGTCTCTGCAGCCTTAGTTATGGGGTACATTATTCCTAATTGAACAGATTAGTGTATTAGCACAGCACCTGCAGCCTTAGTTATGGGATACATTATTCCTAACTGAACCGATTAATGTATTAGCACAGTGCCTGCAGGCTTAGTTATGGGGTACATTATTCCTAACTAAATAGGTTAGTGTATTAGCCCAGTGCATGCAGCCTTAATTACGGGGTACATTATTCCTAACTGAACAGATTAGTGTATTAGCACAGCACCTGCAGCCTTAGTTAAGGGGTGCATTATTCCTACCTGAACAGATTAATATAGGTTCATAGGTTCATAGGTTTATACTAGGCTATCTGCCCCAAGGCATTTATAAGCCTAGCCCGAATTTTTGTGGCTTACGCCACCCCTTATATGAAAAAATACTGTACCCATTAGTTTGTTGTGCCTCTGTCCAGCAGTGACACAGAGATGATTCCCGGGGTAAACCTACAATCTCCCATCCACAGGTCAAGATTTCTCTTGAACAGAGCCAGCGAGGTTCTCTGCCTCACATGGACCAGGACTCTATTCCACAGCATAGGGAGTCTCTGAGTGATAAATCTATCCTGCAGCACGTCCTATTTATATCCGTGCTAAGGTTTAAGTCGCTTGCTCTAGTGGTTTTGGTGGATTTGGATTTTTTGAGGTGGAGCATGTCCATTAATTCCGGGTTGGACATGGCCTTGTATGTCAGGCACATGTCACCTCTGAGCAGATGGTATGCGACTGAATAGAGCTGGAGTTTCTTCAATCTGGCAGCATATGACAGATTTTGGAGTCCCTTTATCCTTTTGGTGAGAAACTTTTGGGGTCTCTCCAATTGCTGCAGATGTCGGGCAAGATACATCCCGAATGGGGCATTGTACTCGATCATTGGTCTGATAAGTGAAGAGTACAGGGGAACAATGACCTCACTAGATCTGGATGTGAATCCCTTCATGATCAGGTGGGAAATGTAGAAGGTCTTTCTAACCACTTTAGCAATGTGAGTGTCAAAGAAGGCCACTGTCAACCTGGGTCCCCAGGTCCCTGATAACTCTTCTGTGCTTAGTGGATTGCCACCTATATGGTAGCTTAGGGTTACCTTGTTTTTCCCGAAGTATGACTATACATTTTTTGACGTTTAACTTCAGGCCATGGCTCTGGCACCAGCTATCTGTTTCCGTGAGTCCCTTCTGAAGGATATCCGTGTCGATGCACTTTCCACTATGGCAGTTTGCAGTCGTCTGCAAACTTTGTCAGCCAAAGTCCTCCCATGTTGGCCTGTACTTCTGAGAAGTAGATGCCGAACAATAGGGGCCAAGGACCGAATTCTGTGGGACACCACTTGTGACCGGCTTGGAGTCTGACATGGCGCCAGCAACTCTAACCCTGGGTTCTGTCCTTAAGCCAGTTTGCAACCCATCTTGTGACATATGGGTTTACATTTAAGCTGGTAGTTTTTCTACAATACCAGTGGGGTATTGTGTCGAAAGCTTTGCAAGGTCAAGGTAGGCTGTATGGACTGCCTTTCCCTCATCAATGGCCTTGGTGACTGTTTCAAGAAGTCGACCAAGTTCAAAAGGCATGATCTTCCTTGACGAAGCCAAACTGGGTCGGGTCCAATGTCTGCAAGTCCCTATATCTTTGTTTATGAGCTCCATTATGATCCTCTCCATAGCTTTGCAGACTAGACTTGTTAAGCTTATGGGGCGGTAATTACTAGGGTCCGTAGAGGCACCGCCTTTGTGGAGTGGGACCACAGTTGCCGTATGCCACTCCTTGGGCACGTATCCTGTGGTAAGGCTGAGATTAAACAGCTGCCTTATGTGCGGGTTTAATTCCTCATTTAGCTCGTGTAGCACACAGCCGGGGACACCATCCGGTCCCATTGATGCTGTGTTTTTAGCTTTAGAGAGAGCAGCTTTCACCTGCGCATTTGAGATGTCTGGGAGGCTACACTCCGCATATATTAGCACATCACCTGCAGCATTAATTACGGGGTACATTATTCCTAACTGAACAGATTAGTGTATTAGCACAGCACCTGCAGCCTTAATTACGGGGTACATTATTCCTAACTGAACAGATTAGTGTATCAGCACAGTCCCTGCAGCATTAGTTACGGGGTACATTATTTCTGCCTGAACAGATTAGTTTATTAGCACAGCACCTGCAGCCTTAATTACGGGGTACATTATTCCTAACGGAACAGATTAGTGTATTAGCACAGTGACTGCAGCCTTAGTTACGGGGTACATTA
>NC_056737.1:1073810759-1073883259 GCF_019279795.1 Protopterus annectens
AATAGATTAGTGTAATCGCACAGAGCTTGCAGCCTTAGTTCCTACCTTAACAAATTAGAATATTAGCAGAGTTCCTGCAGCCATAGTTATGGGGTGCATTATTCCTAATTGAACAGATTAGTGTATTAGCACAGTGCCAGGAGCCTTAGTTATCAGGTATATTATTCCTACCTGAACAGATTAGTGTATCAGCACAGTGCCTACAGCCTTAGATACAGGGTACATTATTTTTAACTGAACAGATTAGTGTATTCGCACAGTGCCTGCAGCCTTAGTTACGGGGTACGTTATTCCTAACTAAACAGATTAGTGTTTTAGAACAGCACCTGCAGGCTTATTTATGTGGTGCATTATTCCTACTTGAGCCGATTAGTGTATTAGCACAGCGCCTGCTGCCTTAGTTACGAGGTACATTATTCCTAAATGAAGAGATTAGTTAGTGTGTTAGCGCAGTGCTTGCAGCTTTAGTTAAAGGTACATTATTCCTAACTAAACAGATTAGTGCATTCGCACAGTGCCTGCAGACCTAGTTACAGGGTGCTTTATTCAAACCTGAACAGATTAGTTTATTAGCACAGTGCCTGCAGCCTTAGTTACGGGGAACATTATTCTTAACTGAACAGATTATTGTATTAGCACAGTTCCTGAAGCCTTAGTTACAAGGTACATTATTCCTGTATGTCTGTGCTGTGACTGAAACCTGGTTCAAGGCTCCCGAGAGCACCCCGGCACTATCAGGTTTTACCTCATATCATGCGTTCCGGCCCCAAAATCCGGACAACACCAAGAAAGGAGGGGGGGGTGTCTATATTCATAAAGGACACCCACACCTCAAGGTTGGTGGCAACGCACGATGCATCGGAGACCATCCAGGTGCAATTAACCATAGGCAAAACTGCTCTGCAATTTGTAGCATGTTACAGGCCACCCTCTCAATCTCAGGAACCTCACATAGCTTTCCTGAAAACACTGGAGGGGATAAATGTATCTCCAAACACCATCATACTAGGTGACTTCAACTACCCAAATATAGACTGGGATCACTACTGAAGCCCCAACACTCTAGCCCAAAGGTTCCTAGAGTTCATAAACTCAAATGCCATGGAACAACTAGTCACCATCCCCACAAGAGGAGAAAACATACTAGATCTCATCATCACGAACATGGGGTCACAATGTTCAACACCAGAAGTATACCCCTCACTGGTGAGATCAGACCATAAACTAATCTCACTGGAAGTCCACATCCCGCCCCTACCTGAGATAAAAAAGACCACAGTGAAGAACTTCTCAAAAGCCGATTTCACACTTGTAAAGACTAGTGTGGTCTCTTAAGGCCCCCGAGCCTGCGGAAAACATTACTCAAGCCGCTGAATCACTTACAAATGCCTTCTACCAGCACCTACAGGACTGTATGGATCAGGCAATCCCAAACAAAACAAAGACTCTTTGTACCAAAGGCAAGCGTCCAGTCTGGTGGACCCCAGCCATAAACAAGCTCTACAACAAAAGGAGGAAGCTACTACAAGATAGAGCAAAATCCTTAAAAGGGAAGACACCTTTGATCATTATAAGTAAAAAACTAAGATCTCTCATAAAATCATCCAAGGCAAATTTTGAGAAAAAAGTCGCTAAGGACTCATAAGACAATCATAAGGCCTTCTTTAACTATGTTAGAAACCTGGGAGGAAACTCCCAGATATGCTCAGAATTAGTTCAAAATGAGGTAAAAATTACTGAACCTACAGACATTGCCAACATACTGGCTGACAGGTTCAGTGCAAACTCCTCCCCCCCAAAAGGTGAGATATCTATACCAGAGGATTGTAGCCCCCCAAACATCTCTAACGCTCAGGTGAGAACTGCTCTCTCCAAGGCAAAAAACACAGCATCCATTGGACCAGATGGTGTCCCCGGTTGTGTGCTCCACGAACTCAATGAGGAATTAAACCCGCAGTTAGGGCAGCTGTTTAATCTTAGCCTCACCTCAGGATACGTGCCCAAGGAGTGGTGTACGGCAACTGTGGTCCCACTTCACAAAGGCGGTGCCTCCACCGACCCTGAAATTACCGCCCCATCAGCTTGACAAGCCTGATCTGCAAAGCTATGGAGAAGATCATAATGGAACTCATAAATAAAGACACAGGGGACTTGCAGACTTTGGATCCGACCCAGTTTGGCTTTGTCAAAGGCAGATCATGCCTTTTAAACTTGGTTGACTTTTTTGAAACAGTCACCAAGGCCATTGATGAGGGAAAGGCAGTCCACACAGCCTACCTCAACCTCGCAAAGGCTTCTCACACAATACCCCACTCAGGTATCATTGAAAAACTCATCAGCTTAAATGTAAACCCATATGTCACAAGATGGGTTGCAAAATGGCTAAGTGACAGAACCCACAGGGTCAGAGTTGCTGGTGCCATGTCAGACTCAAAGCCTGTCACAAGTGGTGTCCCACAGGGCTCAGTCCTGGGCCCACTCTTGTTCGCATCTACTTTTCAGAAGTACAAGCAAACACAGGAGGGTTATGGCTGACAAAATTTGCAGATGACTGCAAACTGGGCGCCATAGTTGAGAACACATCTGACACAGATATCCTTCAGAAGGGTCTTATAGAAACGGATAACTGGTGCCAGAGCCATGGCCTAAAGTTAAATGCCAAAAAATGCATAGTCATACCCTTCGGGAAAAAAAGGTTACCCCTAGCTACCATATAGGCGGCAATCCACTAAGCACAGAAGAGGTTATCAGGGATCTGGGGACCCAGGTTGACAGTAACCTTCGCTTGACACTCACGCTGCCAAAGTAGTTAGGAAGACCTTCTACATTGCCCACCTGATCATGAAGGGATTCACATCTAGATCAAGGGAGGTCATCGTCCCCCTGTCCTCATCACTCATCAGACCAATGATTGAGTACAATGCCCCATTCGGAATGTATTTGACACCGACACCTGCAGCAACTGAAAGGCCCCAAAAGTTCCTCACCAAAAGGATAAAGGGTCTCAAAAATATGTCTTATGCTGCCCGACTGAAGGAACTCCAGCTCTATTCAGTCGCCACTGCCTGCTCAGAGGTGACCTTTGCCTGACATACAAGGCCATGTCCAACCCGGAATTGATGAACATGCTTCACCTCAAAAAATCTAGATCCCTCAGAACTACAAGGGCAGGAGACTTAAACCTTGACACGGTTATTAATAGGACATGCTGGAGGGACAGATTCATCACCCAGAGACTCCCTATGCTGCGGAACAAAATCCCGGTACATGTGAGGCAGAGCACCTCGCTGGCTTTGTTCAAGAGAAATCTTGACCAATGGATGGGAGATCGCAGATATACCCCAGGGATTATCTCAGTGTCACTGCTTGACAGAGGCACAGCAAAATAATGGGCATAGTATCCTTCAAACTAAAGGGGTGGCGAAAGCCACAAAACTTTGGGCTAGGCTTATAAATGCCCTTGGGCAGATAGCCTAGTATGAACCTATGAACCTATGAACCTAGCTGAATATATTGGTGTATTAGAACAGCACCTGCAGGCTTATTTATGGGGTACATTATTCCTACTTGAACAGATAAGTGTATTATCACAGTGCCTGCAGCCTTAGTTACGGGGTACATTATTCCTAACTGAACATATTGGTGTATTACCACAGTGCCTGCAGCTTTAGTTATGGGGAACATTATTCCTAACTGAACAGATTAGTGTATTAGCATAGCATTCCTAACTGAACAGATTAGTGTATTAGCATAGCACCTGCAGCCTTAGTTAAGGGGTACATTATTCCTAACAGAACAGATTAATGTATTAGCACAGCACCTGCAGCCTTAGTTATGGGGTACATTATTCCAACCTGAACCGATTAGTGTATTAGCACAGTGCCTGCAGCCTTAGTTGTGGGATGCATTATTCCTAATTGAACAGATTAGTGTATTTGCTTAGTACATGCAGCCTTAGTTATGGGTTGCATTATTCCTAACTGAACAGATTAGTATATTCACTCAGTACCTGCAGCCTTAGTTATGGGGTGAATTATTCCTAACTGAACAGATTAGTGTATTCGCTCAGTACCTGCAGCCTTAGTTACGGGGTGCATTATTCCTAACTGAACAGATTAGTGTATTCGCTCAGTACATGCAGCCTTAGTTATGGGGTGCATTATTCCTAACTGAACAGATTAGTATATTCGCTCAGTACCTGCAGCCTTAGTTACGGGGTGAATTATTCCTAACTGAACAGATTAGTGTATTCGCTCAGTACCTGCAGCTTTAGTTACGGGTTACATTATTCCTAACTGAATAGTTTAGTGTATTAGTCCAGTGCATGCAGCCTTAGTTACAGGGTACATTATTCCTAACTGAACATATTAGTGTATTACCAAAGTGCCTCCAGCCTTAGTTATGGGGTACATTATTCCTAAATGAACAGATTAGAGTATTAGCACATCACCTGCAGCCTTAGTTATGGGGTGCATTATTCCTAACTGAACAGATTAGTGTATTAGCACAGGGCTTGCAGCCTTAATTATGGCGTACATTATTCCTAACTGAATAGATTAGTTTTTTTAGCACAGCTCCTGCATCCTTAGTTACAGGGGACATTATTCCTAACTGAACAGATTAGTGTATTAGCACAGAACCTGCAGCCTTATTTACGGGGTACATTATTCCTAACTGAACAGATTAGTGTATTAGCACAGTGCCTTCAGCCTTAGTTAGGGGGTACATTGTTCCTACTTTAACAGATTAGAATATTAGCACAGTCCCTGCAGCCTTAGTTCTGAGGTGCATTATTCCTAACTGAACAGATAGGTGTATTAGCACAGTGCCTGCAGACTTAGTTATGAGGTAAAATATTCCTAACTGAATAGATTAGTGTATTAACACAGTGCCTGCAGCCTTAGTTATGGAGTACATTATTCCTAACTGAACCGATTAGTCTATTAGCACAGTGCCTGCAGCCTTAGTTATGGGGTACATTATTCCTAACTGAACAGATTAGTGTATTAGCACAGTTTCTGCAGCCTTAGTTACGGGGTAGTTTATTTCTAACTAAACAGATTAGTGTATGAGCACAGCACCTGCAGCCTTAGTTACGGAGTACATTATTCCTAACTAAACAGATTAGTGTATTCGCACTGTGCCTGCAGCCTTAGTTACGGGGTACATTATTCCTAACTGAACAGATTAGTGTATTAGCACAGTTTCTGCAGCCTTAGTTACGGGGTACTTTATTTCTAACTAAACAGATTAGTGTATGAGCACAGCACCTGCAGCCTTAGTTACGGAGTACATTATTCCTTACTAAACAGATTAGTGTATTTGCACAGTGCCTGCAGCCTTAGTTACGGGGTACATTATTCCTAACTGAACAGATTGGTGTATTAGCTCAGTGACTGCAGCCTTAGTTACGGGGTACATTATTCCTAACTGAACAGATTAGTGTATTAGCACAGTTTCTGCAGCCTTAGTTACGGGGTACTTTATTTCTAACTAAACAGATTAGTGTATGAGCACAGCACCTGCAGCCTTAGTTACGGAGTACATTATTCCTAACTAAACAGATTAGTGTATTCGCACAGTGCCTGCAGCCTTAGTTACGGGGTACATTATTCCTAACTGAACAGATTGGTGTATTAGCTCAGTGACTGCAGCCTTAGTTATGGGGAACATTATTCCTAACTGAATAAGTTAGCATATTAGCCCAGTGCATGCAGCCTTAGTTACGGGGTACATTATTCCTAAGTGAACAGATTAGTGTATTACCACAGTGCCTGCAGCCTTAGTTACGGGGTACATTATTCCTACCTGAACAGATTAGTGTATTAGCATATCACCTGCAGCCTTAGTTCCGGGGTACATTATTGCTAACTGAACAGATTAGTATATTAGCACATCACCTGCAACCTTAGTTACGGGGTGCATTATTCCTAATTGAACAGATTAGTGTATTACCACAGTGCCTGCAGTCTTAGTTACGGGGTACATTATTCCTAACTGAACAAATTAGTGTATCAGCACAGCACCTGCAGCCTTAGTTATCGGGTACATTATTCCTAACTGAATAGATTAGTGTATTAGCACAGCACCTGCAGCCTTAGTTACGGGGTACATTGTTTCTACCTTAAAGGATTAGAGTATTAGCACAGTCCCTGCAGCCTTAGTTATGGGGTGCGTTATTCCTAACTGAACAGATTAGTGTATTAGCACAGTTCCTGCAGCCATAGTTACAGGGTACTTTATTTCTAACTAAACAGCTTAGTGTATTAGTACACACCTGCAGCCTTAGTTACGGGGTACATTATTCCTAACTGATCAGATTAGTGTATTCACATTGTGCCTGCAGCCTTAGTTACTGGGTACATTATTCCTTACTGAACAGATTAGTGTATTTGCACAGTACCTGCAGCTGTAGTTACGGGGTACATTGTTCCTACCTTAGCAGATTAGTGTATCAACACAGCATCTGCAGCCTTAGTTATGGGGTGCATTATTCCTAACTGAATAGATTAGTGTATTAGCACAGTGCCTGCAGCCTTAGTTATGAGGTATATTATTTCTACCTGAACAGATTAGTGTATCAGCACAGTGCCTGCAGCCTTAGATACAGGGTACATTATTTTTAACTGAACAGATTAGTGTATTCGCAGAGTGCCTGCAGCCTTAGTTACGGGGTACGTTATTCCTACCTGAACGGATTAGTGTGTTAGCACACCGCCTGCATCCTTAGTTACAGGATAAATTATTCCTAACTAAACAGATTAGTGTTTTAGAACAGCACCTGCAGGCTTATTTATGTGGTACATTATTCCTACTTGAACAGATTAGTGTATTAGCACAGCGCATGCAGCCTTAGTTACGGGGTACATTATTCCTAAATTAAGAGATTAGTTAGTGTATTAGCACAGCACCTGCAGCCTTAGTTATGGGGTGCATTATTCCTAACTAGAGAGATTACTGTATTTGTACAGTGCTTGCAGTTTTAGTTAAAGGTACATTATTCCTAACTAAACAGATTAGTGCATTCGCACAGTGCCTGCAGACCTAGTTACAGGGTGCTTTATTCAAACCTGAACAGATTTGTTTATTAGCAAAATGCCTGCAGCCTTAGTTACGGGGAACATTATTCTTAACTGAACAGATTATTGTATTAGCACAGTGCCTGCAGCCTTAGTTACAAGGTACATTATTCCTAGCTGAATATATTGGTGTATTAGAACAGCACCTGCAGGCTTATTTATGGGGTACATTATTCCTACTTGAACAGATAAGTGTATTAGCACAGTGCCTGCAGCCTTAGTTACGGGGTACATTATTCCTAACTGAACATATTGGTGTATTACCACAGTGCCTGCAGCCTTAGTTATGGGGAACATTATTCCTAACTGAACAGATTAGTGTATTAGCATAGCATTCCTAACTGAACAGATTAGTGTATTAGCATAGCACCTGCAGCCTTAGTTACGGGGTACATTATTCCTAACAGAACAGATTAGTGTATTAGCACAGCACCTGCAGCCTTAGTTATGGGGTACATTATTCCAACCTGAACAGATTAGTATACTCGCTCAGTACCTGCAGCCTTAGTTACGGGGTGCATTATTCCTAACTGAACAGATTAGTATATTCGCACAGTGCCTGCAGCCTTAGTTATGGGGTGCATTATTCCTAACTGAACAGATTAGTATATTCGCTCAGTACCTGCAGCCTTAGTTACGGGGTGAATTATTCCTAACTGAACAGATTAGTATATTCGCTCAGTACCTGCAGCCTTAGTTACGGGGTGAATTATTCCTAACTGAACAGATTAGTATATTCGCTCAGTACCTGCAGCCTTAGTTACGGGGTGAATTATTCCTAACTGAACAGATTAGTGTATTCGCTCAGTACCTGCAGCTTAAGTTACGGGTTACATTATTCCTAACTGAATATTAATATAGTTAGTTAGGAATACCTGCAGACTGCCAGATGCACTGACTAATACACTAACCATGTTAGTGTATTAGTCCAGTGCATGCAGCCTTAGTTACGGGTACATTATTCCTAACTGAACATATTAGTGTATTACCAAAGTGCCTCCAGTCTTAGTTATGGGGTACATTATTTCTAAATGAACAGATTAGAGTATTAGCACATCACCTGCAGCCTTAGTTATGGGGTGCATTATTCCTAACTGAACAGATTAGTGTATTAGCACAGGGCTTGCAGCCTTAATTATGACGTACATTATTCCTAACTGAATGGATTCATTTTTTTAGCACAGCTCCTGCATCCTTAGTTACAGGGGACATTATTCCTAACTGAACAGATTAGTGTATTAGCACAGCACCTGCAGCCTTATTTACGGGGTACATTATTCCTAACTGAACAGATTAGTGTATTCGCACAGTGCCTGCAGCCTTAATTATGGGGTACATAATTCCTACCTGAACAGATTAGTGTATTAGCACAGTGCCTTCAGCCTTAGTTAGGGGGTACATTGTTCCTACTTTAACAGATTAGAATATTAGCACAGTCCCTGCAGCCTTAGTTATGGGGTGCATTATTCCTAACTGAACAGATAAGTGTATTAGCACAGTGCCTGCAGACTTAGTTATGAGGTAAAATATTCCTAACTGAACAGATTAGTGTATTAACACAGTGCCTGCAGCCTTAGTTATGGAGTACATTATTCCTAACTGAACAGATTAGTGTATTAGCACAGTGCCTGCAGCCTTAGTTACGGGGTACATTATTCCTGACTAAACAGATTAATGTATTAGCACAGTGCCTGCAGCCTTAGTTACAGGGTACATTATTCCTAATTGAACAGATTAATGTATCAGCACAGCGTCTGCAGCCTTAGTTACAGGGGTACATTATTCCTAACTAAACAGATTAGTGTATTAGCAGAGCACCTGCAGCCTTAGTTATGGGGTGCATTATTCCTAACTGAGCAGATTAGTGTATTAGCTCAGTGCCTGCAGCCTTAGTTATGGGGTACATTATTCCTAACTGAACAGATTAGTGTATTAGCCTAGTTCCTGCAGGCTTAGTTATGGGTTAAATTATTCCTAATTGAACTGATTAGTGTATTAACATAGTCCCTGCAGCCTTAGTTATGGGCTACATTATTCCTAACTAAACAGATTAGTGTATTAGCACACGAACTGCATCCTTAGTTACAGAGTACATTATTTCTACCTGAACAGATTAGTGTATTAGCACAGCACCTGCAGCCTTAGTTACGGGATACATTAATTCCTAACTGAACAGGTTAGTGTATTAGCACAGTGCCTGCAGACTTAGTTACGGGGTACATTATTCTTAACTGACAGATTAGTGTATTAGCATAGTCCCTGCAGCCTTAGTTATGGGGTACATTATTCCTACCTGAAGAGATTAGTGTATTCGCACAGTGCCTGCAGCTTTAGTTAAGGGTACATTATTACTAACTAAACACATTAGTGTATTCACACAGTGTCTGCAGACCTAGTTACAGAGTTCTTTATTCAGACCTGAACAGATTAGTGTATTAGCACAGCACCTGTAGCCTTAGTTATGGGATGCAGTGTTCCTAACTGAACAGATTAGTGTATTAGCACACTGCCTTCAGCCTTAGTTATGGGGTGCATTATTCCTAACTAAAGAGATTAGTGTATTAGCACAGGGCCTGCATCCTTAGTTACAGGGTACATTATTCCTAACTAAACAGATTAGTGTATTAGCACAGCTTCTGCATCCTGAGTTATGGGTTGCAGTATTCCTAACCGAATAGATTAGTGCAGTGGTTCCCAAACTTTTTCGATTCTCGGCTCCCTTGTTGAATCCAGGTTTTCCCAAGGCACCCCATCCCCTGCATCATGCATAAAGTGCATATTTTAGGGGTTCTCAAAGTCTGCGCTGTGGTGCCCTGGGGAGCCACAGCTTCCTGACAGGGGCGCCGCAATCTAATAAGCTTAGCTGCAAAATAAACCGTGAACAGTTTGTGGTTTATTTTGCAGTTAAGCTTATTAGTTTGCTGTGAGTGTGAGTGAATGCATGAATGAATGAATAAGTAGCTATGTGTGTGTGTGTGTGTGTGTGTGTGTGTGTGTGTGTGTGTGTGTGTGTGTGTGTGTGTGTGTGTGTGTATGTGTGTGTGAATGAATGAGGATGTGGCTGTGTGTGTGTATGTGTGAAATAGGGAGAGTGAGAGCAATGTGTGAATGAATGCAGGTATGAATGTGGAAGTGACTGTGTGTGTGTATGTGTGAGATAGGAAGAGTGAGAGGGATGTATGAATGAATACATAAGTGGGTGTGTGGCATGTGGGTGTGAGATCGGGAGAGTGAGAGTGATGTGTGAGTGAATGCAGGTATGAATGAGGAAGTGACTGTGTGTGTGTGTGTGTGTGTGTGTGTGTGTGTGTGTGTGTGTGTGTGTGTGTGTGTGTGTGTGTGTGTGTGTGTGTGTGATTCAGACCTCTCAACTGTATAGATCTTCACCTCATATTTTTGGTGTGTTCCTCTTAAAATCTGTACTTTTCTGGCAAATAGTTGAGGATTGAAGTAATCAAATAATGACAAACATTTGAGTTTAAGACTCCACATCCTTCAGATAATTCAAGCTAATGCAAAACCTATTATTCTATCAACTTTCTAAGTTTGTAAGAGCAATATTTAAAATCTGCCCTTATTTGTCTCCCCATCATTTTAGGCTTTGTCCAGATTTTTAGAGCACAAAATCTGGACAAAGCCTAAAATTATGGGGGGACAAATAGGGACAGATTTTAAATATTGCTCTTACAAACATAGAAAGTTGATAGAATAATTCCAATAAGAATTCAGTTTTGTGTTCACTGTATGATACTCCCAGATACTCTCCTTAAACATAATATTCTGAATGTCTTACTAAAAATGACAAAACAATTTTATACATAACTGCTGCCTGTACAATCCACTAAGTTGCATGTGTGCTTTCCCTTTAGTAACTTCCCCCTCTGTAAAATCTTAGAATCTATAAATATAACTACTGTTTGTGCATAAATGTAACTAGAAATGTAATTACTCTGTGTTTGACTGGAACTTAGTATAATGCAGCATAAGCAAGTGGAGCCTTTCTCCCTGGGGCTCCGCTGAAAACTGGTTATCACCCAGTCAGACTTTCATAGTAAACAAAGACAAATAAATAACAAGGTCACCCTTCTAAAAACTATCCTTGGAGTATGTGGCTTCAAGTGTTATCTCATTGGATAACAAGGTTACTATACAGAATGGAACCTTACAAACACGTTTATGGGGGTAAAGAATAGAGAGAGAGAGTAAAGAATATATATAAATATATATATATATATATATATATATATATATATATATATATATATATATGGGAATACAGCCCCAAACATATTCAGTTCTCACCATAGCTCTTAACCTTAGCACCAAAAACCTGGACGAAACCAATAATGGGGGAATACAGTCTGAAAAATAGGGACAAATTTCAAATATCCATCTTATAAACTTAGAAAATTGCTAGAATAAAAGGTTTTCTGTTATTATGTACTTTCTGAAGAATATGAAGTCTGAAATTCAAATGCCTGTTATTTTTATTTATTTAACATTTTTTAACCAGTAAAGTCTGACTTGGAACTAAAGCCAATTTTCAGCAAAGGCCCAGGGAGAAACACTCTAGACACATGCCTTTGTAAGATGGGAGGACACCAGAGCAAACGCACACAAACACAGAGAGGACATGCAGACTCCACACAGTAGGCACCCCAGTCAAGAATCAAACCAGAGAATCTGTAGCTGTCAGGTAACAATGCTACCACTGCACTACTGACCGTGTAAGAAAACAAAAATACAGACACCACAGATTTTATGAGGAACAGGACAGAACAAATATGAGGCAAAAATCTGCAATTTTTTTACAAATGGTGGTGGGTAGGGAATTCATGCACTTGCCTCCTGCACCCAAGGTACAGGGTTCAAGCTCACCACCACATATCCTGAGTTCTCTCTAGCCACCAGTATATAGCAACTGGGGCATTACACACACACACACACGCACACACACACACACACACACACACACACACACACACACACACACACACACACACACACACACACACACACACACACACACACACACACACACACACACACTAGCCTGCAGACAATGCAGTCTGGAGTTCTTCCATTCTATGTGGTTAGACTTCTGGCATTTTCCCCTATCCAGACTGCTGACACAGCAGTCTGGTGCTCTTTGAGTTCCAAGAACTCCAAGCACGCATGCATGGAGTTCCGGGACTCGTGATTTCTTCTTTCTACAGCTGGGGAAGCAATTTTTTTTTTTTTTTAATTTTTTTCTTCTTTCTACAGCTGGGGGATCTACAATCCTGCAGTCCTATAGCACGTGCCGCCCCTGCTTACTATCAGTTGTACACATCTTGGCAAGCACACGTGCACCTTATGCTTCATGCTTTAGCACTTCATCATCAACAAGGTGTCAGTATAGCAGTTGACTGAACCATCTCCAACCCCCCTGGTATAGGCAAAGTGGCATTGACCATTTGCTCCCACTGTCCCTGGCCAGAACCACAAATGACTGGGCTGCAAGTTAATTCTAGGTCACCAGTGCCATAGACAGGGTTTTATCTCTGTGTACCCAAAGGCAGACAATACTCATACATTTATATGTGTTTTTATATGTGACAAGGCATAACTACCTTACATAAGTGTCTTCATTTTAAAGGGCATCCAGTTAATGAACATGATGGTCCATTGGTTGTAAACTCTCCTTAATATTTTCAGGTTCCTGGTTCTGTCCTGACGTATGGTCACTGCCTGTTTGGAGTATGAATGTTCTTTTAATGTCTGTACAAGTTTACTATGTTTTTTTTCTAATACATCATGGTTGAATGGTTGCTTATTAGGAAAACGCTAATATCATTTATGTCTTGTTGACTGCTATCAACAAAAGTTTAAGTCATGTATAAGTTACACAAGTGTTATATGGTAGGCACTATAAGAGAAATTGATTTAGGCTAAGCATGCCATTTATAGGCATCCTATCAGCACTTCTGGGGGATTCACTAACTTTATTTATTTATTTATTATTTGTTCACATTTGTTAACTGGGTAGTGTCTGACTGGGCAAGTAGCCTGTTTTCAGAGGAGACCCTGGTTGAAAAGCTACAAAACAGTAGCAATTAGTTAAGAGTCCAAGTAGTCATGAACACAAATATTAGCAAAAATGCAATTAACAAAATTACATAACAGACGATTAGTCATGAAAAAACACATAGTAATAATATAATACAGAGATATACATAATCTAACAGAGAATATGCATGCAATTATATGCATTAGCTGCTTAAAGGTGCTGAAAAGAGGTACATGAGAAGGCAGATTGTGAAGTAATAGGAGAAAGAAACTAGCCAGGAGCAATACAGGAGCAGAGCAAGGAGCAATACGAGGCAGAGCACGTTGGTACTGAGATAATCTTTTAGACTTTTTCAAATGAAGACATGTTGGGATTGTTTTGGATGTGATGAGGAAGATCATTCCAGTCCTTAGCTATTTTATAGGAATAGAGGGAGTCGCCATGATAGCTGTGAGACTGGGTAACTTTTAGGATCTGTCTGTTGGAAGACCTAAGGGACATGCAGTTTAACTTAGGTTGGAAAAGGCTTGAAAGTGCAGGACAGTTACGGGGGCTGTGTATGACTTTTCCGGTGGGCTGTGTATGACTTTATGGGCAAAGGTAAGTTGGTTTAGTGTTAACAGGTTGGGGAATTCCAGCCAGATGAGTTGTTGAAGTCGTTGAATGGAGCAATGATAAGTTTTATGGGGTTGATTGGCGGCAAACTTAGCCATTTTGTTATAGCAGGACTCTCTAAGTTATTAAGGTCAGCCTTACATAGGTTGGTGAAGATATGTGAACAGTAAAGCAGGGTAAATAGTAAGTGAAATCTAGCTGTTGGTAGTCTGGTTTGGTGTGTAAGGTACAGTCTGGCCCTATATAGAGCTCCAAGTTTGGTGTGGACTTTTTTGATTGTTAGGGAGATGTATGTATCACATTTTAGTCTACCATCCATAGTAACTCCTAGGAGCTTGGTCTGATTTATAGGTTCAATTTTTGTATCATTAGAAGAGTGAACAGAGAGAGGTAGTGAGCTATGCTTGGATGATTTGTTTGTGAAAATAATTAACTTTATCTTGTTTGGGTTTAGGTGAGTTGATGGTTGGAGAGGTAATTTTTAATGTCCAGGAAAGATTTTTGCATTTTGTGTTGAAGTTCTCTGGGGGGAAAGGCTGAGCAGATAAGAGAGGAATCATCTGCATATTGGATAATAGTGGCAAGTTGGTAAATATGACAAAGAGGAGGGGGCCAAGTATGGATCCTTGGGGTACCCCAATGGATACTGGTAGTAGTGAGGAGAGTTTGTTTTCTCATTTTGTAGCCTGTTGTCAATTAGACAGATAGCTGTGGAACCATGTGAGGGATGATGAATTTAAATTATATGTTGCAAGTTTGTTGAGTAGCAGTTGGTGGGATACAGTGTCAAACGCTTTTGACATATCTAGGAAAATTGCTGAAACTAGCTGTCGTTCATTTTTGAGGTGATGAATAATATCAGTAAAGCTCATTAGAGCTGTATTGGTACTATGTTTTGGTCTGAAGCCATACTGAGAGCTGGGAAGTAGGTTGTTAGTGGTGAGGTGATTTGAAGAGTTGTTGGTGTGTATATTTTTCTAGGATTTTGGCTATGGGAGAGAGGAAGGCAATGGGTCGGTAGTTTGAAATATCTCTAGAGGGGTCGCCCTTGTAGACGGGTATAATGTGAGATATTTTCCAGAGGTGGGGCACATACTCTTCTCTGAGATAGGGTGATTGATTACAATTGATATGGAGTAGGCAATGGCTGGAGCAGCTACTTTTAGAAATTCACTGGGGCAGATGGTCGACAGCAAGACAGCAGGGTTTTAGTTTACTTAGAAATTTTTTATGTAAGTAGTTTGAATAGGTTTAAAGAAAAAAGAGTTTTGTTCTCAGTAGTAGGGGAGGGGACTGTGAGTGGTAGGCTTTGTTTGCTGTCTAGGAGGAACGTGATAGAGTTGATAAAGTGAGAGTTGAACTGTGAGGCTAAGGGCTCAGAGGTATTAGATGTGGAGGGAGCAGAGGTCAAAGTTTTACCAGGGTTAAGAAGGTGGGTGATATTTTGCCAGGACTTATGTGGATTGTGCAGGTGCTTTTGTTAGCAGATTAGAAAGTAGATTTTTTTATCTTTGATGATTGTTTTCTTAGCTTGGTTTCTTAGTTGCTGATACAGGGTGAAATCACTTGTCTTTGGTGGTATGATATAGCGACCAGGCTCTATCCCTTTGTTTGATTAGAAGTTCAGTATCATTAGATAGCCATGGTAATTGTTTGGATTTGGAGCATATTTTCCTGGTGGGGTCAAGATTATTTAAGATGTCAAGGATTTTGTTGTTGAAGTATTCCACTGCAAGGTCTAGCTGTAGTTTTTTTAATGGAGGCCAATCACAATGTTGATTTTAATGGAGAACAATCACAATGTTGATTTTAATGGAGACCAATCACAATGTTGAAGTGGAAGACTGAATGTGTCAGGGTAGAAGTTGGTTTGCTATGGGTGTATTTGAAAGGAATGCAGGTTTGAATTCTTTTCCTGAGTAGAAATGTAGGGGCATGGTCACTTAGTGTGACTGGTAGACAGCCAGCTTGGAACCACAGGTTTGGCTTGTTGGTTAATATCCAGTCAAGCACTGACTGTTTTCTGGAATGTTTATCGGCGTGAGTAGGACAACTTATAGTTTGGGTGAAACTTTATAGGTTAATAAAGCTGATGAATGTTTGTCAGTGCGAGTGGGACAGCTAATAGTTTGGGTGAAGCTTTATAGGTTAATAAAGCTGATGAATGTTTGTCAGTGCGAGTGGGACAGCTAATAGTTTGTGTGAAACTTTATAGGTTAATAAAGCTGATAAATGTTTGTCAGTGCGAGTGGGACAGCTAATAGTTTGGGTGAAATTGTATTGGTTAATAAAGTTGTTAGGGCAATTAGAGGGGCAGGAGTGCCAGTCAAGGTTAAAGTCACCTAGGATCATAGTTTCTTGGCTGAAAGAGGAAGCAGACCAAGAGAGGAGGGATTCTATGCTGGGAAGGTTGTTACCAGGGGGCAGGTAGGTGACTATGATATTAATGGCTTTGTCAGGATTAATATGTAGGTGTGTAATTAGAATGTCAGCACTGGGGATGTTTGGGGAAGTGTAATTTAGTTTTTCCTATTTTAAGAGAGTCTTTAAACATAATTTCCACACCCTCACCTCTTTTGTTTAGCCTATCTGGTCTTATAATATTGTAACCACTAGTTGTAGTTTCAGAGTCTTTGATGTGGGGCTTTAACCAGGTTTCACTTATGACAGCTATGCCTGGGGGTAGGTGGCCAAGGTGGCATGGAATACAGTGATTTTATTTACAAAGCTTCTTTATGCATTGTTGTGACAGACAATATAGAAAGCAATATAACTGCATGCTTAGATGCAAACATGATGTTTATAATCATGCGTCAGTAAGTGAAGAAGGGGCTCAGTCATGTGACATCCCACACACAGGGTACTATGGGTACAGAATGCATACTGCTCATTACATTGTATCCCTCCCTTTAAGCATGAATGCTTGTATTAAATCTAACCTTACTGTTTAATAACATCACATTACAGCATAAGGATGTCAGTGACGCACGCACGTAATATCAGAACTTTTAAAATACATTTCACAGAATATGCAGAGCACTGACACTGCTCAAGCTTCAATATTTAAACCTAAAATATACTCACTGTACCTAGCATACCTTTTGATTAGCCTATCACGTCTGAAGAAATTACTGGCCTTACACAATGAGATAGCAGCCCTTTTCTTTAGACATACTAGATAACTGCTTTGTCACTAGTAGTTCTGCAGCTACACTTGGGGACAGAATAACTAGTCGTACTTTGAGATAATTGTTATGTAACATTGTTTCTGACTGGCAGTTCCTCTAACAGTTCCGTGTTCTGAGATAAGACGGTCTTCTATGCGAATGCTTCCTGTTCCATGATAATAAAAACCTTCCTTTCCTCTAACAATGTAAGTCCTTGCTGTATTAGACATTCCCATAACAACTCTTTTTTTTTTCCCCAAGTGCTTGACATTAGAGTTCTGGGCATTGTCTGCTGGTTTCACCTAACATAGTGATCTGTCAGTTGGACCATAATGCAACTTCTGTTTCTCCCGTCAAAATTTTCATGAGTCTTCAGTCTTGAGAATTAGAAATCACTTCATACCAACTCATTCGCCTTCCCAGCAATAGCAAGCCCAATTATTTGTGAAAGTGTTATTTCTCTACACAAGAAGTGCAAGACAGCTCTTCTATTTTTTTTTTCAAATCATTTTTTCTTTTTGAATAAATATATCCACTTGTCCATTTGTTTATGGATACTTTGGCATTGAAATAATCTGTTTAAACTCACAACGTTGTGAAAAACAACCTTGACCCACATTCAGAGGACTATTATTTGTGACAAGTGCATCAGGAATATTATGTCATGAGTCAAATGACTTCAAGTAGCAGAAAGCATTCTAAGAACTAAGCCAACATGGAAATGGAGTATGGAGATTCTTCTGATAGGGATGACTGCAACTAGGGGTGCAAAAATAGACAAGAGGGGGCTGGAATTTATTGGAGGAATCTGGCAAATGAACCTTGGTATCAGGAGCAAATAATTAGAGATGGAAAGGTAATAGAATGGGAAGAGGCCAATAATTCATTTGGACTGAAGGCTAGAGATTGTCTTTACTATCAAGGACTGATATTAGAATATAGGCAGAAAATGGAATAGGGGATCTTAAGTGAAAGACCAGCACTAGTAGAGTTTAATCTAGAACAGAAGCCGCTGTTAAAGAAGGAATAATTAGTAGGGCATATAAAATATTGCATGATAACTATAGGAATCAATCAGAGGTGGTTAGAAAGGATTGGGAAGAGAAACTGGATAAGCAATTTACAAAGAAACAATGAGAGGTTATATGTTGTTGTTGTTGTTTGTCTTTCAGCTTTTCCCAGTTAGGGGTCACCACAGTGGAAGTCCGGTCCGCTAATTATTGGCAGTAGAGTTTCACGAATGTCAAGGTGCCAGGTCGACGTTCAACCTTCAACGAAGGCACTCCCATTTATGTATGTCTTTCGAATGCCCACCCAACCACGGGGAGGACATGCAGACTCCACACAGAAGGCACTCCCCGCACTCCAGCCAAGAATCGAACAAGAGAATCTCTTGCTGTGAGGCAACAACGCTACCGCTGCACCACCGTGGAAGTTACAATGAGAGGTTATATGTACGGCTCCCAAATATGCAACAAAGTCTAGAAGATTTAGGATTTTTGTTTGGAAGTGTTTGCATAGATATTTTTATACTCCAAGCAGATTCCAAAGAATGTTTCCTCAGGTAGAAAATGCTAGAAGTGTGATGGGGATTTGGGAGTATAATGAGTTGTCACACTTTACAAATTGTCTGCAGACTACTTTGTCAGAAATATTGGATGATCAAATTGGTGTAACTAAGGAAATTATTTTTTGAGCTATGATACAGAATCAGAATTGCTTAGACATTGTAAGACCTTGCTTCGTTTAATTCTGGTGGCTACCAAAAAAGCAATTTCTAAAAAATGGAAGTCAATGTCTAAACTAAATGTACTGGAAGTAGTGAATATAATAACAGGAAAAAAGAAAATTTGAAAATGGAATCTTTAGAAAAGGGTAGGAGTAAATTACATAGAAAAAAGGGAATTGTGGGAAGACTACAATGAAAATAATGTTTTGGAGAAAGAATGAGGTTTTAGTGACTGTAGGATTTTAATGGGCTATGTAATGCTTGAATGACAATGACTGTATAGTAGATTATATGTGATGTATAATATTTGCAGCTGAAATTATGTCAACATGGTTTGTTTTCATTTATGCAAATGTATCATTGCCTATATCATAAGTGATCATTCAATAAAGATGTTTCTTGTTTAGAAAAATGAGTAAAATGACTTCAATACTATGACAGTTTGTGATGATGTAGTTTTCAGTTTAATCATCTCAGGATACTTGGAATAATGTCGACACAAACAACATACTAATTGTCTCTAAAAAGGAACAGGTTAGAAGCAGCTTTAGTCCATGATCAATCCCTATTTTCATGATGAATCATAACCTCTTTTGAATTGTTTTGTGAAGCATATTACAGATTTGGCAGTTCCTTATCATAAATTTAAAATCTCTGGACATACCTGGAGAAAATTAAGTATCACATGACTCTCTTTTGATCTCTTTTCTTTTTTTAGTTGAGTAGGAATAATCTCTGTGCTAGACTTGAACACTCATAAACCAATCCATCTTACATATTTTAGCATTGTATGACTTAAATTTTGTAACCCATACCTCTATGTTTTTGACCTGAATCAGCAAACTAAACTTAAAACTCAACGTTTTACCCTCCAGTTCAATATAATCTGCAGTTGCTACTTCTTCCAAGGGAACAGTGCTGGGTGACTGATTATTAATGTGCACTAGATCACTTGATAATCGAGTCGTCTCATTTAAATCTCTGGTATCTGCAATCAGTCTGGTCACTAGCCAGTGGCGTCTGGGTGACTGATTATTCATTAATATGCACACAATCACATGATAATCGAGTCATCTCATTTAAATCTCTGGTATCTCCAATCAGTCTAGTCACTAACCAATGATGTCTGGTGACTGATTATTCATTAATGTGCACGCGATCATGCGAGAATCGACTCATCTCATTTAAATCTCTGGTATGTACAATCAGTCTGGTCACTAACCAATGATGTGCCCACATAACAACATAACATTTCTTATTCTACCTGTTACAATAAACAAGAGACAAGGCACAATTCAAACCTCTTAAGTTTTGCTATTTACAATACTCATTGCATACATATTGAAACATTAAATTTAAATGCAGCTTTTCTTCATATTTGTGTAGTATAAAACAGATAAAACATGACTGCCATAAACAGTCAGAAGATTTATACTTTTCATTACTATCAAGCACATAAAACTAAATTTTAATTGTTCCAAAGCAATGAAAAATATATTATGATTTGTTATGACTTAGAGAGAGCTTCCTACTCAAAATCTGGCTCATGGCCTTTTGGAGGGCAACAAAATACATGTACACTAATAAATCTTACTTGTAAAATAATTTACTAGACTCATCAATAAGTTTACTGTTATTAGGATATTAAGGCTACTCATAAACTGCTGTCAAACTGCAACCTTTGCTCCGAAATTGCACCTGTCTGTTTTTTTACAGTCCATTTCTGAAAATATAGATATGAAACATGCATTAAAAAAAAACTAGATTATCAATCAGTGAATATTTTAATAATATAATTCCAACAGTCCAGTAGTCAGGAATAACATTGAGAAGAAACAGGTAGCAATCCATCTTCTCTTAAATGTCTTTCTTTCATTTGGGTGTACAAATTTAGAACACCTATCAATGCAATTAGAGTTTAATAAGCAGAGTTTAACATGGTTATCAAGGTACAAGAACTACATGACACCACATATGTAAACTGCAACAGATTCATAAGACAACTGGTAAATAGTAAGACAAATTTCTCTCCAACTTCTAAACAGAAGTCATAATAGGCAACAGCTGTCTTCATTTTTTTTCAGTTCAGAATAATGACTGCTAAATATAATTCATCATATTTAGTTTCTCTTTGTTTAGACTTAAATACAAGGCTAGTGCTACATAACATCGATCATTTCCAAATCGAGCCCATTAAGATATGACCTGTCTTCACTATTAGTTATTTACAATGTATATTATTAAACCATAAAAATAGACAGAATGATCTTTATACCTCCATAATGAGATTTTCTACTATCAGTAGGATGCATTTATGCAGAGACAAACTAGTATAACATTCTGTGAAGACAGATCACAGCACTCCCAAATTATTATTGTTGTGGTTCATTTCATTGGGAATTAACAAGAGATAAATGCTCCTATACTAATCTCATTGGTAATAGTTAATGATAGACATATCTAAACTTTCAATGACAGCTACATTTCCATCACTCTCTCAGTTATATTCATTCAATCAGTGTACATATTGTGCGGAATATTACTAAATCCATTGGCTAAAATCAGGCTCTTGCTACTTGTGATATATTAATAATTACACGTACTTCAATATCTGGCTTCAATCCAAACAACTCTTAATGGTGATGTTATTTTGTTGTCTTAAGTGGGCAATATTTAACCAATAAATATAAAGTAACTTCTTCAAAAGGATTAGCTTATCATATTTGTATTGTCCAAGCTTTACCTTTTCTCACCTAGTCTCCATGGTTCAGTAGTTAGCATGCTTTCCTTTGGTGCTAGAAAATCAGAAGGCTGTGGGATAAGTTAGGGTTAGAGTAAAGATATGTAAGGGGATAGATTTTTTTTCCTTTGAGTATGTGTAGATTAATTTTCAGACTGCTGAAACCACAGTGCAGCATTAGAGGGTGCTATATTCTCGACTGTGCCATCCTTCAGATGAGATGTTAAAATGAAGTCCCTTCTGCTTGAATTGGTGGTAGCTTATGTGGATGTAAAGGATACCAAGGCACTTATTGAAAAGTAGGGGAAGTTTACCAGTGCCCTGGCAAAATTTCCAATAACAGTATAAATACCACCTTAGGTCTTCCCTGAAAAGAGACCACTAGCCTAGCGGGACTAATCTGGTCAACAAATGATAAATAAAATAAATAAATTCCAAGAAAACAGCTACTCCATATTATCTATTTCTGGTCATAAGCCATTTAAGGGTTGACATACTTTTATTAAAAAATTTTATAAGCATGTAATTAAACTGTAAGCATTGCAGAATGGTCATTTGCCTTTTTACGGTCTGTTATAAAAACAATACCATAATATTCTATAAATTCAGTAGTATCACATTATATGCAGACATGGATCATGCTGAGACATAGCATACCTAATTTTATACTATTGTTATGTACCATCATAAGACTGACAATACTTTAACAGTCCTGTGGTTTAACAATGATGCATAAGTACCCCATGACATATATTTCCATATTTCATTAACAGGGAGATGTCTGTTATTACCTCCCAGAATGTTCACTTGTATGACATTCATCATATCTGTAACTGTAGGGAACACATAGGCCAGATCAAGGCTTCACCCCTCTGCCTTACCCTGCTCATGCATGATAACCCTAATCCTGTTCCAGTCCCTGCCTCTAACCCTAACCCTGCTACTTCATTTATAAAGACCCCTTTCCTTAACATTACTACTATACAAGACACTGAGACACACACACACACACACACACACACACACACACACACACACACACACACACACACACACACACACACACACACACACTCAATCCCTTTCTTATCCTTAGTCTAACTTTGATGCACAGATGCTCACACACTTCCACATCCTAACCCATTTGGGAAAAAACAAATCTTCAGTCTTCCCCCATCTCACATAACACACACTTGACAATCAGTCCATTCAATCTACTTAACTAGCCGAACACAACTTTTAATAAAATGCTTTTAAGAACATTTGTCACCCATATATGAATGTACACATATGTACATGGGTCCCTTGCATTTTGTCAAATGCCATTTCTTTGACAAAAGGAGGGGTTGTGGTTTAATGTTGACAGTACAAATAGCTGAGTGGTGGAAATATTGATGGTGTGTAATATCGAGACAGGTAAGTGGGGTTGGAGGAGTGAGAGTGTTTGTGTGCATGTATGTGAGTTGGGGTTAGGTTTGTGGATGAGTGAAGGATAGGTGTTGTATGTTTGTGTGTGAGTTTGTGCATGTTAGGATTAGGGCCGGGGTTAGGTTAGGGGATAGATGTAGTGTTGTTCGTGTGTGTCTGTGAATGTTTGTATGTCTGAGTGTGCTTATGTAGTGGCAGTGTTACGGAAAGGTGTTTATGAAGGTAAGGTGTAGGGTTAGGGTTGGGGAAAGGGCAGCATTAGGGTTAGCACCTGTAAGGTGTTGCGAGGAGGTGGATCATCATTATCATCGACGCCACTTTTCACATTTTACAACATAGGGTCAGGATGTCATGTCAATTGTCACCAAGTCTCAGTACAATGCCAGTCTCCTATCTTATTCAGCAGTCATGCCTGATGGTCAAAGGTCTTCTTTCACACAGTCCATCCTGCTGTTTGCTGAATGTTCTTGTTTTCTCTTGAATTCTTTCTGTCTGTCCCAAATCTTATTCTGCTTTCCTGCACATGTGCCCGAACCACTGTAATCTGTTCGTTTTAACTTTCTCTGCAGTTGGAGTTACTTGGGCTTCTGCTCTGATGTTCTCATTTCTTATTCTGTCCCACAGCATATATCCTACAATGGATATATGTCAGATTATTAAAGTTCTGATACTTCAAAATTCATATGGCTGAAACCATATGGTCGAAGTTTTAGAACTTCAAACATTAAAGAAAAAATACTACTGTATCACACAGTATTACTGGTCACCCCGCTGTATCATACAGTAGTACTGGTCACCCCACTATACCATACAGTAGTACTGGTCACACCATTGTACCACACAGTAGTACTGGTCACACCACTGTACCACACAGTAGTACTGGGCACACCAATGTACCACACAGTAGTACTGGTCACACCATTGTATCACACAGTAGTACTGGTCACACTGCTATACCACACAGTAGTACTAGTCACACTGCTGTACCACACAGTAGTACTGGTCACACCACTGTACCACACAGTAGTACTGGTCACCCCACTGCACCACACAGTAGTACTGGTCACCCCACTATACCACACAGTAGTACTGGTCACCCCACTGTACCACACAGTAGTACTGGTCACACCGCTGTACCACACAGTAGTACTGGTCACACCACTGTACCACACAGTAGTACTGGTCACACCACTGTACCACACAGTAGTACTTGTTACACCGCTGTATCACACAGTAGTACTGGTCACACCACTGTATCACAGTATTACTGTTCACCCCACTGTACCATACAGTAGTACTGGTCGCACCACTGTACCACACAGTAGTACTGGTCACATCACTGTATCACACAGTATTACTGTTCACCCCACTGTACCATACAGTATTACTGGTCGCACCACTGTACCACACAGTAGTACTGGTCACCCCACTGTACCACACAGTAGTACTGGTCACACCGCTGTACCACACAGTAGTACTGGTCACACCACTGTACCACACAGTAGTACTGGTCACACCACTGTACCACACAGTAGTACTTGTTACACCGCTGTATCACACTGTAGTACTGGTCACACCACTGTATCACACAGTATTACTGTTCACCCCACTGTACCATACAGTAGTACTGGTCGCACCACTGTACCACACAGTAGTACTGGTCACACCACTGTATCACACAGTATTACTGTTCACCCCACTGTACCATACAGTATTACTGTTCACCCCACTGTACCATACAGTAGTACTGGTCACACCACTGTACCACACAGTAGTACTGGTCACACCACTGTATCACACAGTATTACTGTTCACCCCACTGTACCACACAATAGTACTGGTCACACCACTGTACCACACAGTAGTACTGGCCACACCACTGTACCACACAGTAGTACTGGTCACACTGCTGTACCACACAGTAGTATTGGCCACACCACTGTACCACACAGTAGTACTGGTCACACCGCTGTACCACACAGTAGTACTGATCACAACACTGTTTTGTGCCTTTTGCTTTTCAGCTTCTTTGGAATTCTTCTGTTATATACTACACCTGACACTCTATGCCAGTCAGATGCAGCCTCTCTGATTCTAGCTTTGGCCTCTTCTTTCAGACCTCCCTTCTCCACAGCCACCCTTCTCAGATACTTGAAGGTATTAACAATTTTCCCTTCTATGTTGTCTCAGCTTCTTCTGATGTCCCAATTTGCTGGCCTTACAACTGTGCTATCTGTACTCAGTTTTGCCCAATGTATCTTCACTTTTGCATTCCATTCCCGTATCCTTTACTGAAGTTCTTTTTCAGAGTCTACTTGAAATGCCACATGGCAACTTTGCTGATCTGTCTCCTACCAAAGTGTTTGCTAATGTGGTCCATCAACTGTATGAACAGTAGTGGGCTCAGAGATGAGCACTGTTGCACACCCACTCCCTCTGGGAACCCCTCTATGAGTCCAAACACTGGTTGTGCTTGTGTCATTGGGTCCTTATACACAGCCTGCACTAATTCTACCAATGTTTCTGGAACATCAAACTATCATAAGACTGACCAAATCAGCTGTCTTGGGACCTTGTCATATGTTTTCTCCAAGCCTAGGAATACCCATTTGGACACTTTCCTAATCTGTGACTTCTTCTTAACTACCATTTCACTGCAAATATTGGGTCAGTTGCAAAGAGACCAGATCTGAATCGAACATTCACTTCTCCTATCTTACTGTCTGCTACATTATGCATTTGTTTATCAGAATTTGCATACATTGTGACAGGAGTTTAATACCTCTGTATTGTGGATGTCCCATTTGTTCTTGCACACTGGCATGACTATGCTTATTCTCCAGTCATCTGGGATACACCTTTCTCTCCATACAGCTATGAGTACCTTCAGGAGTCATTTCTCCGTCATGTCACCCAATGTCTTCATAATATGCGCCATGACCTGATCTCATCCTGCTACTTTTTCTGACTTCATTTTTCTTAGTGTTGTTCTTTCTTCTTCTGTGGTGGGCTGCTCCTCTTCTCTCACTGTAGACTGTTTCTGGGGTAGTATACCTTCCGTGGTATTTTCTTTATTTAGAAGCCACTTGAAGTACTCCTTCCATCTGAGTTTTATGTTCCTGTGGACCAGTGAGCTGGTTATTGCTGGCACCACTTATTTTTTTTTTATTTTTCTGTCTTTGTCTTACAACCTGATAGTTTCTTTGTGTCATCTACAGAGTCACTTTCCAGAAGCGGGTAGAGTGCCTCTGATGTCTTGTTCTTTACTATTGCAACTGCTCTGTTACTCTCTTTAGTAATCAACCAGTGTAATTTCTTAGCCTGGTCCATATGTTCTAGCTCTCACTTTTTCCTGCACTCCATCTTTCTTTTGATGACTTCCTGGACTTCCGCATTCCATCACCAGCTTTCCCTCTGTATCTTCTTTCCATTCTGGTCTCAGATACATATCTCTTCTGTGGTTCTCACACATGCTGTTTTGAGGTGCTGCCATTCTTCTTCAACTCCATCCTCTTTTTCCTGAGGTGCTACAGCTTTGAGTAATTCCTTGAACTCTTGTACTTTCTCTTCTGTCAACTTCCAGGTTTTCAGCCTCATCTCTAGCGATCTTAGGGCCTTCTCTGAACACTCCTTACAGCTGATTGCGACAATCAGTAGATTATGCTGACTATTTCACAGGAGATGAATTTGCTATCTCTGATTCTATCCCAGTATCCTCTCCTTACTAGGAGGAAGTGTACCTGGGTTTCGTGTTGGCCACAATTGTATGAGATCTTGGGACTGCCTCTCTTGCTGAGCCATTATGCCACTAGCCAGACACAAATCTAGAATGGCCTCACCTTTTTTATTCCTGTTGACCCACACATTTGGACCATGTAGTCTTCATATTGTGTTCTCTCTGTCCTGATATGAGCTTTCAGGTCTCACAATATCAACATCAATGTTTTGTAGGTCCCGCAACTGCT
Organism: Protopterus annectens; assembly: GCF_019279795.1. NCBI lineage: Eukaryota > Metazoa > Chordata > Ceratodontiformes > Protopteridae > Protopterus > Protopterus annectens. The sequence continues at coordinate 1,073,837,532 of NC_056737.1, forward strand.
GTCTGAATGCACACTTTTCCTTGCTGTCAGAACCCTGCTGTGAGGTATAGGCTGAGAGTATGGATAGTGTCCTATCCTTACACTGGAGTCTGACTGCCATGAGTATTTCAGTAAGTCTACTAACATTCCACACTGTTTTATGCAGCCTCTCCCTCACTAAAATTTCACGCACCATCTCTAGTCTGTCCTTCTTCTGAGTAGTAGTCTCTGGATCCAAAGCCAAGTGGCTTTGCTGCACTGCCCTTCCATCTTGTCTCCTGGATACACTTCTAAGCTGCATCCTGTCAGTGAACCCATACTCAGTTTAGCAATCTGTAATTCATGTTTGGCAGGTTGATTGGTTTAATGTCCAGCTTTCCCTCAACAGAGGTATCCCAGGTAATTGAAGCTGGGCAACTAGACACTAGCTGTTCAGTAGCTTGTTGTCCCAAGGCTGATGGGCTTTATGTGGGCACACAGGCCAATAGGGTCTCTGGCATAGGCTGGAGTAGGCCAGGTCATTTATCTCCTTAACACTGGCAAGTACTATTGCCCATTTTTGGTGACATTAGTCAATGGGACCAAATCATCTAGAGCCAATTTTTACACCATTGAATAGTTATCCCTGACACAGTTCACAGTCTGTAATTCCCAGATAGGCTCCATCTAGGCAATGTACTGCTGCCCATGAGTCCATTTTTGGGTGAGTTTGAGTAGCAAACACTCATCACATTTTTGGGAGGTTGCAGAAACTCCACAGAGACAGAGAAAACATATGAACTCCATACAGGCATTGACCGGTGGTCAGGATTGAACCTTCTCGTTTGTCTATGTGAGGCACCTTAACCATACATGTGTGTGTGAGTGTGTGTGTGTGTGTGTGTGTGTGTGTGTGTGTGTGTGTGTGTGTGTGTGTGTGTGTGTGTGTATCTATCTATCTATATATATATATATATATATATATTTTATATATATATATATATATATATATATATATATATATATATAGTTGCTTTTTTTCATACCAAACACAAACTATACTAAAAGGATTCTTGATTTGTTTTTTTTTTTTTTAGATTTAGTTAATGGCAGACACACTGCTTCATAGATAAACTGCGACCCTTTGTAAAACTATTGATTAATATACCAAATGAACCATGAAGCCAGGAATCCAGGACACTGTAGTACTGCAGCTTATTTTCCCCACAAAATCATTCAATCTCCAGAATTAAAACAGTAAATTCCTTGCAATGTTAAAAAATAGCAAGTGTTCCGCAGTACTATGCCGTGATCAAGCTTCGTGTAGCATCCTCTACTCGACAAAGGAGATACAACAGCTACTTTCCATCCCGCTGGAAGCTTTGTAAAACTAGTCATGTGACATTCTTTTACACTCCCAACAAACCAACCCCTTCTTCACCTTCCAGTTCATCAGCTGGTCTCAGGTCTTTTGTCTGAGCCTTAACCTACATTAATACCAACTGCTGCTACACCTAAACTAACTGCCTGTACACATGAAATGCTTCCTGTCTGACATGTTGAACAGCTTTACTTAATTGGCCTCAAGATGACAAATTGCTGATACACTTTTTTATGGTGATAAATTTTGTACACTTCCAGTTGTCTAAGAAAGCTAGACACTAGCCACATAACCTGCAACAATCATGTTTAACTCCTTTCGGCGCAGCACCCTCTCATTTACCTTGAATTTGGACTATCATTTTAGTATTGTCATGATCATTTACCTTGAATTTGGACTATCATTTTAGTATTGTCATGATCATTATTTTGGGTCACAATCTCTTATTCAAATGCACTTGCCAATTTTTTCACAAAATTGACCTCTTTGTGACTTCTCCCTGTTTTTCATTGTCATGAATGTTCAGACAATATAAATCTACATAAATTCCCCTTGAACCCTCTACATCCTTTCTCTTTACTCTACCCTAATACTATCTTCTTTTCTTCTCTTTTTCTCTCTCGATCACTGCTTGATCAAACTATATTCTACTCTCAGTTTATGTACTTTCTCTCTCTCTACTCCTCATATGTAAATATTGTAAATAGCATGTAACCTTACACCTTCTTTTCATACAGTCAAACCTGCTACTTAAGGAAACTACTAAATCTATTGTATCTACCTTCCTGAATGATGTTTTTTGAAGTATACTGCGTGTATTTGCTTTTTTACTAACTGTATTCAATGTAATGTTATTCCAAATGTATATATTTTATTACCATCTTTTACACTATGTAACTTAGATTGTATTTGCTTTGCTTTTGGAGCTTTTCTCCCCGGGCCTATACTGAAAATGGGTACGTTCTGGCCCAGTGGACTTCCCCGGTAATCAAACTGGAAATAAATAAAATAAATAAAAATATTGTCTCACACACACACACACACACACACACACACACACACACACACACACACACACACACACACACACACACACACACACACACACACAGTCTAAATCACCTTGAACAAGTTTGTTAAACTTCATCTAATAGAGTGATCATATGCAATGTCCAATGACATTAAGCATCATGAAATCTCTGATTAATCCTTAGTCTGTCTCATCAGCAAATACAGCTGTTTTAACTTGTCCATCACCTCTTCTGCAGTGGTGAACATTAGCATTCCTTCCAATAAAAACTTAGAAGATGAGTCTGTAATTGTCTTTTTCTGCTTGCATTCTTTAATCACCTGCACAAACTGCATTCACCTAAACCTTCTGGCACTTTATGCATCTGTTTTCACATTGAGATGTATTGCAACATTATAGTAGTTCAATAAAATTTAAAAATTTGGTTAAATGATGGTATGACTCACTTAATAAAGACAGTATTGTTTTTGCTAGTACGATAGCTGTCAAAGAAAGAACTGATAATGGAACAGCTAAACTGGCACAAAAATGTTTCCACAGAAAATAACACAATTCTGTTGCAATAAGATGTCTTCTCAAGACTTCTGGAGGGTGTGGAAGACAAGATAGACAGAGAACAGCATCAAAGGATTGTTAGATGCAGTCATAATATTTGATCATGTGGCAACAAGTGCAGAGGAGGTAGTCATGTGATGTCCTACATGCAAGGTACAATGGGTACAAAATGGACATTGCTATATTCATTACAGCATGCATTTGAAAAGTTAATGTTCTGTGTGGTCTCTGAAACACCACACAATAGAGGAACATTAAAGATGAAGGTAGCAGATATGAAGATAAAATAATTTGTATACAAATACCTACAATATTGTTCCCGGATTTTGGAAAAAGTGTTCTGTTACTCCATCCTTAATAGAAAGCTTTGGTCTTTTTCACTGCACCATCATGAAATGTGCTAGCAGTGAAAACAGAATGGTAAATTCTGGATTTTGTCAGGATTATGTCAAATTTCTAGAGGACCAAGACCTTAGAAGGTTGATATTCCAAGCTGTGAACCTATGAACCCAAATATATTTGCAGTTTGTAATAATGAAATATTTTTCTTTGTACAATGATTGAAGTCTGTTGTTGTCCATAATACTCATCTTGTATAGGAGTACTAAAATCTTATATTGGCCTGGTACCCTTTTCCTTGTTTTAAAACAAGCCTTTGAAAGCGTTGATCACAAAATTCTTACCAACTTCAAATTGTTGCACTAGTTCATCTACTCACAGATTGTTGTTGTGATATTTCCTGAAGCATATTCTCTTATTACCAATTCCAATAGCCCCTCTATATTTTTCACACTCAGTCTAGGTGTCCCACAGAAATGTATTCTTGGCCCAGTCCTTTTTATAATTGCTTTTCATCACTATTGTTGCCACTGTTACCCATCCCCAAGAATATTGTTCTTAATGCTGATGACATTGTCATAGTCTGTGATCCTAACTTTGCCATCCTATAAAACATACTTCAGAATAATTTCAGTTTGCTTTGTAAAGGGCATTCCAATAACCATCTCACTCCAAACATTGCCAAGATTGCCCCCAAACCACTTAAAATCTACACATCTAACACTAGCTCTTTTCAGCGTATACATCAGTATAACTACCTTTTTATTCTTGATACACTTCTCTTCTTCTAACTATATTCTGACACTACATGCTTCCAAATCTGCCTACAAGTTAAGACATGTTACTCCATTTTCAACCACCTAACCGGTGGTGCTCAAGCTATGATTGCTAAAAATGTTCTGATATTGAGACTCAGATATGTCTTAACACAAACTGTTCTCACTGTCTTCCCAAAGCACTCATACCCTTTGTTACATGGTTGATACCATTTGCAGGTACATTTTCCTCTGTCTTAGAAATGAACGCTGCTATACTTTAGTTTAAAGAGAGCAAAGTTACTGCCTAGGCTACCTTACTTTCTTCTTTATTCTAGATATCTGTCTGGTCAGTGGCTTGATGGTAGCCAACACATGGCTCAGAAATAGAGGCAGTCACATGATCACATATAAGCGTGGCCAACATGCAACTCAGGTAGGATTCCTCAGAGTAAGGAAAGGGCATTGCAACTCAGGTAAACTTCCTCCTAGTAAGGACAGGGCATTGGGGTAGAATCCAAGATTGCAAATTCATCCCCAGTCAAACAGTCAGCATAAACCACTGATTCCCATTTCAGTTAGCGGCTAGTAAAAGAAAGCTTTGTGACACACAAACATTCCCTATTTGCATTATTTGAGCAGCATACATTCATATGTTTCAAGGATTCATTCCAGATTCAGTGATAGTAGACAAATGAAAATGTTTACATTTCACTAAAGAATAACTCACATTCCCATTTTAAGAATACAGTCCCGGGAAGGATTGAATGTTACTCTGGAAACATCAAAAAATTATTTTATTTATTTATTTATTAATCTGTTGACTAGATAAGTGGACTGGTCCAAGGACCCATTCAGTCACAAGCCAGGTGCCAGGGGAGAGTAGCAAATAAGAATGCAATAACAAATCACTGAATAAAATGTAAATGAAATTATGTAGCACAGAATGCATAGCTCGCAACCTCTTAGAGTAAGAAATATGGACAAAGCCATAAAAAAGTGGTACAAATAGGGATAACTTTGAAATATTGCTCTTACAGACTTAAAAAGTTGATAGAATAACAGGTTTTGCATTAGCATGACTTTTCTGAAGGGTATGAAGTCTGAAACTCAAATGTCTATCATTATTTTCTAACTTCAGTCTTTAATGATTTGCCACTAATTTGCCAGAAAGCCACAATTTTATGAAAAATGGACCAAAAATATAAGGCAAAACTATGGACATTGTGCAAAAATCTGTACAGTTGAGGGATATGATACTGTAGAGCAAAATGTATTTCACAAGTAGGAGATTATGAAGAAAAATGTTTTAAAAAATCTTGTAACAGGACTGACAGAGTTCTTAAATTGACTAATAAGGGGTAAGGCTGAACTATCATGGTTGGGAAGCAGTTATATATACAATGTGTTAGAAAAGTACCTTTGAGGTTCAGGATTATTTTAAGTTAGAAAGTTGTGAAAACAGACAGGATTTGGAGAGTAAAAACTTAAAAAATAAAGAAATAGCATATATTAAATTATATACATTCTTACAAGCAGTTAAAACGTGTGTGATCATCTAAATGCACTATCAGAGGAATAAAGCATCTGTGCTTTGTAATGAGGTGACTTGATTATGCTATAATGTTCAGTAAATGCAAAAAAGCAGAAACGGGAATTTAAGATGGTTAAGAACTTTTGTCTCTAAAAATAGTGATATATAGTTTGTTTTTAATATATTTTCGAAAATGATTCCATTTGGCTGGAGTAATTTATGAAAAACTTTCTTCGATGACCACGTTAAGAAACTGGGGTCAATAAAAAGGTTAGGAAGGTGTCATTTTGAAGGTATAGGTTATATGGTTGCATTGTGTCTTTGTGGATTTAGAGAAAGCGTATGACAGAGTGCCTAGAGAGGAGTTGTGGTATTGTATGAGGAAGTTGGGGGTGTCAGAAAAGTATGTAAGAGTGGTACAGGATATGTACGAGGGGAGTGTGACAGCGGTGAGGTCTGCGGTGGGAGTGACGGATGCGTTTAAGGTGGAGGTGGGATTACATCAACGATCTGCGGATGACATTGTGATCTGTAGTGAGAGTAGGGAACAGATGGAGGAGACCCTGGAGAGGTAGAGATATGCTCTAGAGAGAAGAGGAATGAAGGTCAGCAGGGCTAAAACAGAATATATGTGTGTGAATGAGAGGGGCGATAGAGGAATGGTGAGGATTCAGGGAGTAGAGGTGGGGAAGGTGGATGAGTTTAAGTACTTGGGATCAACAGTTCAGAGTAATGGTGAGAGTGAGAGGTGAAGAAGAGAGTACAGGCAGGATGGAGTGGGTGAAGAAGAGTGTCAGGAGTGATTTGTGACAGACGAGTACCAGTAAGAGTGAAAGGGAAGATCTACAAGAGGGTAGTGAGACCAGCTATGTTATATGGGTTGGAGACAGTGGCATTGACAAAAAGGCAGGAGTCAGAGCTTGACGTGGCAGAGTTGAAGATGTTAAGATTTGCACTGGGTGTGATGAGGATGGACAGGATTAGGAATAAGTATGTTAGAGGGTCAGCCCAGGTTGGAAGGTTTGGAGACAAAGCCAGAGAGGCAAGATTATGTTGGTTTAGACATGTGTTGAGGAGGGATGCAGAGTATATTGGGAAAAAGATGCTAAGGATGAAGCTGCCAGGTAACAGGAAAAGAGGAAGGCCTAAGATGGCTGTGGTGAGATAGGACATGCAGGTGGTTGGTGTGACAGAGCAAGATGCAGAGGGCAGGAAGAAATGGAAACAGATGATCCACTGTGGCGACCCCTAACGGGAGCAGCCGAAAGAAAAAGAAGAATAAGAAGAAGAAGGTTATATGGTTACTGCCTGGCCTACCTTCCTTTTTTCTTCATTAATCTTTAAGATACTACGTAACAAGTACTGACCCACTTTATAGGCAAGTTTGTTATACAAACATTACCACAGAACCAAAACCCATACAGTCAAAAGGGCACATTTCTAACATTCTATTCACCCCAATTTCTGAAAGGAGTCATTGAAGAAAGTTTTTCATAAGTTACTCCAGCAAACTTGAATCACTTGCCCAAAGATATTATTAAAAACAAATTCTATGTCATTGTTTTCAGAGGAAAAAATTATCGGCCATCTTAAACTCCTGTTTCTGCTTTATAGCAATTACTGAACAGTATAATATAACCAAGTCACCCTTGGGTCCCCTCAACCTTTACAAAACACAGATGCTGTATTCTTGAACCGATAGCGCATTTAAATGATTACGCACATTTTTAACTACTTATAAGTATGTACATAATTTAATACACACTATTTCCTTGTTTTTTATGTAATCGTATCTGCTTTCCCTTCTTTCTAATGTAAAACAACCTTCAATCTTTTAAGGTCCTTTTCTAGTACATTTTGTATATAACTGCTTACCCAATCATGATAGTTCAGCCTTACCCATTCTTCATCAAGTTGAAAAATCTGTCAATCCTGTTATAAAATTTATAAACATAAACATTTTTTCATCATAATCTCTTAGGTGTGAAATACATTTTACTCTGCATTCTATGGTATGCTATGTAATTTCACTTAAATTTGTATTTGGTGATCTGTTACTGCATTCGTATTGGTTAATCTGCCCTGGCACCTGGCTTGTGTCTGAAAGGGTCCTTGGACCAGTCCACTTATCTGGTCAAGAGATCAATAAACATATAAAGCAATTCTGTGATGTTTCTATAGAAACATTCCATCTTTCCGGAGACTGAATTCTTGAAATAGCAACAAGTGTTATTCCTTTGTTAAATGTAAACATTTTCTTTTTTCTACCATCACTGAATCTAGAATGAATCCTTGAGACTTATGAATGAATACGGCTCAAGTAATACAAATAGGGAATGATTGCTTGTCGCACAGTTTTCTTTCACTAGCTGCTAATTGAAATCTAATAATACATCTTTCATTTTGCAGCCGGCTGTCTAAATTAACTAGAACATCGTTCATACAACTGGGTTCATTTTATGTAAGTCACAAAACTTGTTCCACTCCTGCAACTCACTAGATTCTTTTCAACATGACATACATATTCTTAAAGATAAAGGGAACAGCATTAAAACTAGTTATCTACAAAAGAGAAATAAGTAAGTAACTGATGTTTTTTTATTTTTATTTACATTGTTATTGAGCATTACATCAACAAAACAGTGTGCAAGGAGTCCAGAAGATATAACTTTCTCCATAAACCATATATATATATATATATATATATATATATATATATATATATATATACACACACACACACACACACACACACACACACACACACACACACACTTCTTTCTTCTGTTTTTATATAGTTCTTAACAAAGATTACTGCTCACATTTTAGTGTAATATTTAATCATATCCGTCCCTTTCCCATGCCTTACATTGTCCAACACTGTTATTTTCTTATTCTCTTTCAATACCTCTTTATTCTTTTAGTTTTTTTCGCTGTCTTTTTCTTCAGGAGCTCCATCTCTGTTCCCTATATGGTTGTGAAACTTCCTTTTGTGCCTTTCTCATTCCATATTCTTGCCTTTTTGTCTGTTGTCTTTACTGCAGCCATTTTATCTTTAAGCAGTAACACACATTTGTGTGTGGATGTATCAGGATTTACCCATGGTTGGAGTGATTTGACCATGAGAGTGAAGCCCAAGCGAATGAACAAAACCAACTGTGGGTAAATCCTGATATACCCACACCCACGAGAGTTTTATTGCTATTATACAAAGGCATTATTTAAGAAAGAAATTGCTTACTTTTCTTAAATAATGTCTTTGTGTAATGGCACTGTAGTGTTCCTCTGCTTTATTTGCTGTTCTTCTGCTTTTTCTGATGTATTGCGCATGTGTATGGGACTTATGTTCCCACACTTACACAGTACATTTGTGCTGTTGAAGACAAACAATGGAGAAGAGAATCTTCTTTCTATCTTTCTTTCTTTATTTTTAAGAGAAGCAACAGAAATGAGAATTTTCATTGCTGTTTTTAGAGTGGATTTTCAGAAGGATGTGAAAGCTAAATCTATAATTGATGTCATTATTTAATGACCAAGAAAACCAATGTCACAATCACAGAAAAAACAAAATGTACCAGCTCAGAATAAAAACCCATTTATTTAAAAGATAAAAAATAAAAGCCTATTAATCGTTTTTTTTTAATCTTTTAAATAAATGGGTTTTTATTCTGAACCGGTATGCTTTGTTCATTATTTAATGAGTTCAACTCCAGTGGCTTGCTATAAAGTAATTTTTTATGTCGAAAAAAAAAAACTATGAGACAAAAATCCGGACATTCTGGAATGATCTGGACAGTTGATAAGTATGAGTTTCTGCCAAGATTTAAGTAGGGACAGCACAGAAATAGAAGGAAAATCAGGCACATTTCTTTATTTTTCAGAATGTACCTGATTTTTTGTTGTGTTTTGCACTGTCCCTTTGTATCTATTCGAACAGATAAGTTTGGCCACCGAATAGTACTTTAACAGCCAGACGTTTTTCTGTTGGTATATGCCCAATTTACAATGGCGCACTGGTTGGATTGCCCAATCAGCATGCTCATTTCTGAATAACAATGACCTGTTACTGCATAATTATTCATTAACTAGGTGGCTGATTAAGAGCAGCCTTTACTACAGTGATGTGGAACAGAATCTGCTATATAGTATGATTCTAAGACACGATGATACACAGTACCTATTCTGTACCAACCGATGCATACGTAAGGTTGCAGTATTAATACATGTGATCAATACCACTATATATCATGCAGTATAAAAGTGAAGGGTAATGCTAACTGAAATGAAAACAATCTGTCCGATACGCAAGGTTTGTACCTTAGGAAATACCCGCTAATTAAGCAAATAAACCATTCGTTTAGGAAACAAAAATTGATATGAAATGTATTCATAGGTTCATAGGTAAGTACTAGGCTAGCTGCCCTTACGAGCCATTTTAAGACTAGCCTGTTTCCCTTTTTGTGCTCAAAATAACCTATTCTATTTGGTTATAGATTGGTATTACCCATTCCATGGTCGATAATTATATATTACCTCTAATGAGAATAAGTGAGATCACACCATAGATAATTTGAGGGGACCCATGCATGGGATAAAGCATTTAGGAGATGCATCTGTCCATTATGATAAGGGGACGTCTTGGAGTAAATTTTCTGTTTCCAATCCATAGATTTAAGTTGCGCATGAAAATGGGTATTGATGATCTTTGCTTTATCATAGATGAGATAACAGACATAATTAATAGAACCAGGATGTATAGGATTTCTTGTCTCATATTCAGTGAGTCATAACTTTTCTGAAGGCAGCTAATTACATTCACCACAGATCTGTTTAAGTTTCGACACAAACCGGCAGCTTTCTAGAATGCTGTACTCACATTCTGGAATACAATAGTCACTCTGGCTCTTCAGCTTATTGCTGACCTGACTGGTCAAGACACTTTTCTGTATGTAAGGAAGTGAACTTCCAAGTAGTAACCAGTTGGCAGGATCAGTGGCTTGAGAAGCTGCAAAATCATGTTTAATGCCTGAAAGATTAGAAGGCCGTGGGTGATATCCAGATATAAGGAGCCTGGATTCATCTTTGAAGATTGAAACTGCAGAGCATCTTAAGGTGGGTGGTGTATTTCTGAGGTGCCATCCTTCTGATATGATGTTAAACTGAGACTCCCATCTACCCGACCTGGTTGTAGCTTAGTAGGCTGTGCATTGGATCATATGATCACAGGAAGATACTAATGGTCCTAGAAGCCACCTGACAGAAAGAAGAGTAGGGGAAAATCACAAATGTCCAAGCCAAATTTTAACCTGTCTGCATAAATACCATTTCTGATATCCCCAGTCTCATGCCTAGTTGGACTAAGACAACAAATGTAGATAAGTAAAGATATTCTGTGATTATCTGTGAAACCATTTTATTCATTATTCAAAATCTATATTTGTTGTGTATTTCTTTCCCTGTCCTTACTGGCCTCTTTAAGCCCTCTGCTTGTTCTACCAGATGTTAAACCTGCTCAGTGTTCAGAACCTCCAGCTGCTTCTGCCAAGTTGTCCCTAATTTGACTCTAGCTCTAGACTGATTCTGAATTTTTGGGGGAACTGACCTTACAGTGCTCATTTCATAACACTTAGAGAATAATGGATACCTTTGGGAGACACGAGACATGGCACCAGCAACCATCATGTCTACCCTGTTGTCCATCCTAGCATGCTGACATCAACCATTTCGGCAATGAGGAGTAGCCTGAGGATGCATCCACACAGGGAGATAAGACTGGCCTGTTGCTAACCCTCCCAAATACTCAAGATAATGGTTGTCTCACAGTGAGCTCTCTTCTAAACATGCTCCCTTCCCCCAGGACAGATACACTCATCTGACCTGCCTGTTTTATCACAGGTCCAAGCCTGTAATTGAACTCACATTGTCTGGACCTGAGCCAGAGCTTCATCTCTACATGTCACGAGTAGAAACATCACTGAATGCATATTTTAGTTAATTCAATGTACTGAATTATCAGCCATAAGCGTACAAGCAATGCACCTTTAAACTGCTTTCTGGACTGATTTGCTGTCCTGGAACAGTACTTCATATTTTCATTAATTAATAAATATTATCAGTAGCTTTTCACCATAAAACGAACACAAAACTTCCTTCACAGTAACACAGAAATGTCCTGTAATTGTAAACAAGGTAAGTTCACACCTGGAAACATTTATACTATGACTGAGTGTTATTTATACCGACTGGAGGCAAAATTATGAGTTTATTTTTTAAATTTTCTGTCTTGTCTTGCTCAGCTCAACACATAAAACTGCCATTTCAGTGCTGCTATCTGTTTATTATCTGAAGATTAGTTGCTGTAAGTTTGCCTTGTATGTGCACATGGGCAAAGAAGATTTTATATTAAACACTCTGTTCTGCATCATGTTCTCAGCCTGTTCTGTAAGGACATTGGTAACACTGTGTACCCCATTTTACGTATGCAGTTAATGCAGACCCTCACCACTGGGTTTCATATGGGAGACTGCTGGAGTGCTGTTATGTTCCTTTCTTTCTGCTAAAATATTTTTCTTCTTCCCTGAGGTGCTTAAAGTACTTCTGACAAGCAGCAATGCACAGCATACACAAAACAGTATACTAATGTACTGCATAGCTTTACAACTGTCTTTTCATTTCCTTTTGTTTTCCACATGAAGAAAATGAAGCTGTCAAACAAAATGACACTAAGCTATGTACATTTTTTTACAGACACTGTGGAGCAAGTCATTGCTTCTTCCTTTTTTTGAAGACAAGAATGTGTATAGCATAATCTAAACATATTCTTAATATCCAGGACTAAGTTGTTTCTGCAGGCACACCACTTTGCAACTTCATTCGTATAATGGTCATTCATTAGGTTATGTCGAACAATATAAAAAGCATCGCTTAGAATGATCCTTACACTATTTAGCAACTTTGCATATTGTACTCAACATCCTTTTATCTTCCTGACGACACTTGAACACTTCTGGTTTAAAGCTGGCATTCATTCAATAAGCAGCATGACTCTGGAAGTTTTGGGGTTCGGTCCCCAAATTTGCAATCAGTGACTCAGGCAAAGCCACAATACCAGATACCAGCCGGACCCATTGGCGGAGGGGAGGGGGGGTTAAGCCGAAGGTAAGTACTGACATCTCAGGATGATGTCATGATGTTTAGCACTATGTAACATCTCAGGATGATGTTATGATGTTTAGCACTGTGTAACATCTCAGGATGATGGCATGATTTTTAGCACTGTGTAACATCTCAGGGTGATGTCATGATGTCTAGCACTGTGTAACATTTCAGGATGATGTTGTGATGTGTAGCACTGTGTAACATCTCAAGATGATGTCATGACATCTAGCACTGTGTAACATCTCATGATGATGCCATGATGTTTAGCACTGTGTAACATCTCAGTATGATGTCATGATGTTTAGCACTGTGTACTCATTTGTTAAGGAGGAAGGATGAAAGGCAGCCATAAGAGGAACAATTTATTTAGGGAGGAGGGGAAAGATGAATTTATCAGCACAAATATGGAAGCATGAATGCATATGCGTGTCTAGTGTGCTTTCATGTAGCCGCCTCTTCTGTGGGATGTTGAACTGAAAGTCATAAGGTCCTTGATTGTTTCAGGTGATGCATTCAATACCCTAGCACCTCCCTACATTATCAGGGACTTTCCACTTCTCCATTAACAGATGGTGTGTGGTTATGGGAACATTCTGCTACTGGACACACCAGGAGAAGAACTGTAGGCCTGAAGGTGAGTTGCAAGTGCTGGTATGAAGGAGGCTGCAAGACTTCTGATAAAAAATACAGAAAAAATCTGACTTACAAAGAAATTAATACCAGCATGCTAATGAGTGGCTGCATAGACATCACAATCCGTGTTAAGACTGTGTCTTCATTTCTGGACCTAACGTACAATGGACTATAACAGAGAATGATAATCAGAATAGTTTAAGCATTTTTAACTACCTGTTTTCACACAAATTCAGCCGTTATCTTCTCAAATACACCATTTGTTCCCATGCTCATCACAGAAAAAAATCTGAATGCTGCATTAATCAAATTATATTTCACAGCATTTAGGTCCTGAAACATGTTCCTACAGGCACTTCAACAAGACAGAGCATCCCAATTAAGACCTGGAAGCATATCGAATTCATATATAACATTTCCCATAATATACTCAAAAATTCATATTGCATATTTTCTGTAAGTATTCTAAGATTTTGTGTGCTTGACATTCCGATGCATTGTGCCAGTGCCTAATGGGTACTAACGAGCACTCTTCCTCACTACCACCATTAATAGTATAACATTGCACATCATTTATTTATTTTTTCTTTATATTAAAATTTGTAAGTAAAATGATTCATTTCAGAAGCTACTCAATTTTTGACAGCTAGCTGTGGGATCTATATCTTCTTATAGTACGTTAAAAGTCCTGAGTTCTAAGAATGTCACCACAAGAGAAAAAAAGTTTCCTTACCGTTATGCTTAGTAGCACCAACATTGATTATAGTAGTACCAGGGATGCTTGGAGCACAGACCTAACATGGAGATGTGCCAGGCTTTCCTTCACAAAGAAATAAAGCATGTAATGCAGATTTTGTGAGCTAAATTGCTGAAAAGAAGGCTTTTAATGATTAAAAAGGCAGAAGAATGTCCCGTTTAAGCTTGCTCAGCAAAATCACAACAATAACTAAGAGATGAGCGATGCACCACACCATAAAACGTATCTCAACGATTTATTCAGAGCTGTATCTCAACAAGACAAAAAACAACAAACAACGGATTAGTGCTTTCAGCTATCAAAGCCTTCTTCAGATCCACAGTCAAAAGCCACATCTCAATCTAATATAAAGCATATAACAGCCAATGACAAAAAAACATGTAAACAAGCTGCTTTGCTCTAACCAATACAAGTGCTTATACAAGCGCTTCATCATCCAATGTGTTTCATTATTTTAATTAGCTTTGACTAGTAAGTTAAGATGAAAAATGTAAATTAGACTTCGCTTTCTCAAACATCATTGGTCTCAGCTAGCAAATGAAAGCAGAAATGTTAATCAGACTTTACTTGCTTAAAAATCATTGGTTTACTTTAAACATTAGACAAAACCTAGCTTTAAACTAGCAAGTTAGGATGGAAAATGTAAATTAAACTTCACTTTCTCAAACATCATTGGTCTGGGCTAGATTAGATTGAGATGTGGCTTTTGACTGTGGATCTGAAGAAGGCTTTGATAGCTGAAAGCGCTAATCCGTTGTTTGTTGTTTTTTGTCTTGTTGAGATACAGCTCTGAATAAATCGTTGAGATACGTTTTATGGTGCGGTGCATCGCTCATCTCTTAGTTATTGCTTTTAATGATTTTCCTTAACTGATGTGGATTGATTCAGCAATGACATTTTTCATTCATAATTTGTAGTAAAGTTAACTTTACTTAATTGTACTACTCTTAAACAGGAGGTTCTTTTGACCAGCAATACATGAAGAGTTATCAAGTTCAAAGAAGACCTTGGATGAGCACATCATGACCCAAAACGTTTTTTTTTAATTAAAAGACTAATAGATGATATAGAAGATATGTTTGTACTTCAGGAATTCACAGGTATTTAGCATTCAGTGATTCGACACTTAGATTACAAACATCCCTTTTCAGGAGTTAAGCATGTTGCAGCATATTCTATTCAGGAAAGTGCTGTTTGCATGTATGAAGCACTATGTTTTGGCAGTACATAAAACATTAAAAGAGATAATCAGAGTTTCCCCAGCCTAACACTATTGTTTTCCACTGGCCAGGTGATAGATACCCAAACTGTTATCACTGGAGGTTGCCAAAAAATTGCAGCGGCATTTAGTCTCGGAGAAGAGCAAAATACAAGTGTTGCTTTTTTCTCAGTATCTCTAAGTTTGTCTGTGGGATTTTTTTAACCTTTGTTACAGATGTTAGTTGGGATATTTTGCAGGCACCTTAATGTTTATGGACATCAGGCTTGCTTTTAAGTCTTTTGTTTCTAAAGTACAGTCAAACAATTCACTTATGCTATAATAATCGCAAAAAAAACAAAACATGCACGTCTGCAACTAGTGGGGTTTGGCGTTATTGGCCTTAATGTACCCAAAGAGATTTAAAAAGGAAAAAGTCATGGTCATTCATATGTCATGTCACTGAAACACTGTATTCCCTTAAGTGGTTATTTCTGTATATTCCTTGGGTATGTGCTACAGGAGGTTTATGGTATTGCACAATGAAGACTCTAGCTTGCCTTGGATTTTTCTTGCAGTTTTTACTATATATGGTTACTGCTGATAAGACTGAACAGTCAGAAGAGCAAACACACTTTTTCACAATTTATAAGAATAAACATTCTTTTTCACGTCTTTTTCAGCCTGCTGGCAGCTTTTTGTGTGAAATTGTATTGGAGCAGGGTCATGAAATTTGCCCTTACCCCTTGTTGAGCAATTTCAGAGTTGGTTTGTATAATTAGCAGGGATGAGGAGGGTGTAGGAGGGCTCACCTCCCTGCAAAAATATTATTTTTTTTACTATTTGATCATTTTAGATTTGCCCTAAACTCATTGCTCTTTTTAATTTGCTTTTTGAAGCATTTGATAATTGATTTATATATATATATATATATATATATATATATATATATATATATATATATATATTACAGGTGTGTGTGTGTGTGTGTGTGTGTGTGTGTGTGTGTATTTTGGGTGTATGAGGGCTTGCCCACACATTGAGAGGTGCAGTGGTATTACTCCCTTAAAAACGCTTTTGTGTTTTTTGACTCGGAGAGTGACACTGTTTTAAGTAGTGACTTCTCAAGGTTTTAGATGCTTTGGAATTGAATACTTGTGCGTTGATTAAATGAAATGTGATTATTCATATTAAACCCTTTGCAAAAGCTGATTTGATGGAGAGAGTAGAGATGGTGGAGATGCTCTGAAAGGTACTGTGTACATGGACCAGAATGTGTTCGTGGCTGTGGAACAGACATGAATGAGACCATGGGCAATAACATGGATGCAGCAGGAAGATGACGGCAAACTGCTATGGAGAAAAGTATAAGCCAAAAGAAGAGGAACAGACTCAAGAGGGGACTTTTATAATATTTGCTGGATTAAAAAAACATGAAAATTGGGATTCAGGGAAGTTAAAGAGATATGTACAGTGGTGGTATACCAGAAAATAAAAGATAAAAAGATGCTATAGTAACACAATGTTAAAATACTTAATTCCATTTGATGGAACACCAGTAACTTGGCTGATGAACATTACTCTTGGAAGACTTTGTTAAGAGATTGATATACGATTTATGAATACAAAACAACAGGGCAAAGTATTTTAGTACCCAGTTTCACAAAAAAAACTGGTGTAAATGTTTTGGCAAGCAGACAGGGTGGTAAAATGGAAATATGAATGGACTAATAACCCGAAATTTCACAACACTGAACTGCCACTTAACCGTCTTTTACATATCGGAACATGTTAAAGTCCAGCTCCATATATTACACATGTTTAAAGTACTTCTGTATAAATAGTATGCTGTTTCTTTAAGAGGTTCTACTTCATAGTTAAACAAACATATCAGAAGGATACACCTTGGATACATACAAATGTAACATCCCAAAAAAAGGTAATCAAATCCTTGATTTATGTTTTTTCAGGGGGGCTGTGCCCTCCAAAACCCCTGCAACTTACATATACAAACTCCGAGATCGCACTACAGTGTGGCACTGAGTGGACTTCATGTTCCACCCAGTTTGCAGTCAGTATTTCAAAAGTTTAGTCATCTGAACTTTGGCATAGTGAAGTTTCAGTTATGTGAAAGTTTGCTCTTCTCATCTTGGTGATATGAAATTCTGTCTACTGACATTTTGGTAATGCCAAGTAGACCCATAACCCATATATATATCTATATCTATATCATATATATATATATATATATATATATATATATATATATATCTTTACATCACCAATGAACTTTCATCGATAGAAATTTTGTATAAAAAGTTCATTGCCAACGTCCTACATATAACAAAAAAAACATAAGTGATTGCAAATGTAAATTAACAGCTTATGTTTGTGATCGCTTTTTAAAAACAAAAACCTTGGTTTTATGTAGGGGGCTTCATCCTTCCACACCCATGGAAATTAAATATACTAACTCAATGGTTGCATAACCATGGAGAAAGAGGATAATTCCTGAAATTATATTATAGTCAAACTGTTACTGTTTGACTGTAATATAATTTGACCACTGCAACCAGTGATGGAATTTACCAAAAATCATGGCACATGATAAATGTGTGAAGCGGCCAAATCTACTACACATTATGCAATCATCACGCACAGTGCATAAAATCATGGCACATGATAAATGTGTGAAGCAACTACATCTACTGCACATTATGCAATCATCACGCACCGTGCATGAAATCATGGCACATGATAAATGTGTGAAGCGACCACATCTACTGCACATTATGCAATCATCACGCACCGTGCATTTATTTTACACCACTGGTTCACTGCTTTTCATTACCAGTTACTTTCAACTGCCCAGTCCCCCTTTTAACTGGTAATAGCTCATAATTTCCGTAAATTTTTCCCTTTCCTTTCTCCCACCCCTCTCATTTTCTACAACATTATATGTCTTATCATGACTAGAAATCTCCTTTCCAGCTCCCCCTTCTCCCACTTGCCCCTTGCATTCCAGTTTCTGCCTTTCACTCTCTTCACATCAGTTGCCATTAGTCTTATTGCCCACATTTCCTTTTCATGCCAACTGCCTCTCTTCATTCCCTGTACCTCACATGCAAAATCCCCAGGAGTTTTTTCTCTCTTTTTCTGTATCCTCTTTTAGATTTCCAAAGCCTCTGTCCAGATTGTTTGTGCTCATGTATAACCCCAGAACATACATTTCATACCCCCCTCTTCTATCATGCACCTCTAACATCTTGAGCCTTTTCCTTTCCTCCTTATATACCCTTTTCCATGTGGGATGCCATCCCTGCAACATTCTTAATATCAGATTTCCCACCCCATCAATTTTCTATATCTCTGCTGTTATTTTGATGACTTTTTCACCATTCAGTTTCCTTGCTTTGCCACCCTTGTTCCTTCTCCTGTCTTTTCTTTCTCTCTTTCATTGTGATTCCTCCACTTCTCAGTCAGATATTCATATATCATTTTGTTTTTATCTTTCCTTTGTTTTACCGGTTCTCCCATATTAGCTCTCCTTTTCCTTCTTTTCTTTGCCTGGGCTTTTCCCTCTTCCCTCTTTTCCAAAGAAATTGCATTCAGTTTGGTAGATGCCCCCCACTCATTTGGTGTTAATCCAAATTCCTGTATTAATTCCTGTAGGGTTTTGAATAGTCTGTCCTCCTGGCACTTTGTTTGTTAACTCCTGTTCTTCTCTTATTCCGTTTTCCTTCAACTTTTCCAAGTTTCTTCCCTATGAAAGTATGCCTTCCGCCCATACATCTGCTTCATTCTCTTGCCCCCATGTTACGTTGCCATATGTCTTTCCCGCCTCCTCATTCATTCTTTTATATTTTCCCCGCCATCCCATATGTTCTCTCTTCTCTTTTCTTTTGGTTTTGCTAAACATTGTCCTCTTTTTGACAATGAAGGGTTACGGAATATAGTCCTGAAGGTGAAAGTGAAGCCAAAAAGTTGTCCTGTGTGGCCTGCATATATGTTTGGTAGTTTTCAGCTAGGGTGGGATACCAGAATTGAATTTGTTTGGGACTCAATGGATAAAATCATTTTACTGTAGGGAAGTGGATGTAATTAATGTTAGTAAAGGACATGTACTTTGTGAATGTGTGTTCCTGTGGAATGCAACTTAGTATTTGAACAGCATGTAAAGAAGATGTGTTCAGAAGTTCCTGGCTCTTCACATTCATTTTTCGGAATATGATATATAGGTTATTATGGCAAATACATGACACGTTGATGACAAGGCTGTGTATGCGAGGGTCACCTTTGATAAGAAAACAAGTGATTCCTGAAAATAAAAGAAATGAAAGAAATGCTTGTAGCAAAAGACAGGAAACCTTATGCTAAGCCAGAAGACAGTTGAGGATTTCATGACTAATTTTTAGTGGGTAAACTAAAGAAAAAACTGTACAGTGCATACTGAATAGTTTGTTTGTGATGGGATTACAAAATAGTTCAGGCTATATGACTTTCTGGGGTACAATGAACATTAAGAAACAACACGATGAGCACTCTTCATGTTCAAAATCCTTCCAAACATCTGTTTGCTAAACCAGTTGCTCTGGGAAAGGTTATGGTTGTATCAACTTGACCAAGGTAAATCCAACTTCCTTATTACCAGCGACAGTCTTCATCTCTCCCCATCAGACCCCCAGGTGCCACAATAGACGTTCAGAGATATAAATCTTACAGATTGTCTCTGTTCTACCCTAGAGTGTCCTCCTGGTGGGCTGTGCTTGGCCTGCCTCCTTCAGGGCCACCCATGTAGTATCCTTACATGTGCCCAAACCACCTTAATATCGCCTTTAAAATCCCAGGAACATGACTCTTTTGCAAGATTCTCCAGGACTCTGTAAATGGAGACTTAACCACGGTACTATGTGAAGGGACATTATTTCTCTTTCCAGTATCTATGATGTTGTTCCATCAGTCGCTAGCCAAAACACATGACTATAGCAGGAAAGGGGATTGACATTGATTGACAAACTGAAAGATTTATCCTGTGATTTAATTCTCACTTCAGCACAGCAGTCCATTACAATGCCTGTAATAACACCAGTGCTGTACTCACCTGTTGGTCAATCTTTTGATGTTCTTTAGCTTAACTGTGAACAAGGTCCAAGATATTTAAACTCCTCCACTTGTGGAAGCCAGTCTTCCTCACCTACAGAGGAGAATCCATTGTTTTCCAGGGTTCTTATTAGATGACCGAAGATGCATTCTATCGAATGCGTCTTGGTCAAACTTAAAACAATGAAAAGGCAAAATAGAGAAGCGGCTTTTAAGCGAATTCTTTCCCAGGGAAATAATTTGCTTGGCCGCTTCCGTTACTTTGCCGTTTTCAGCACTGTAGTGCTATCTTGGAGTTGGTATATTTAAGTGGGGGGGGGGGGGGTGAAACCCGCCACTTTATGTATTCATTCAATTTTTTTTCTTTCTTTTTTTTTTTGAACAGCGATTTTTTTTTCCCTTGGAAAAAAATCGCTGTTCTGAGCTTTCAACATTGTAAGCTTTCGCTTACATGGGGTCTATTATTCATCGTTCACTTTTTTAAGCATTCGATGATATAATATAGACCCGTTTTCCAGGTGAAAACTATGACCTTTGATTAGGAGGTACTGAGTTTTATCCTATCTGTACATCAACAGGATACCAGAATTTAATTTTTATGGGGCTCAGTGGACAAAACTACAGTAGAGATTCGATTATCTAAACTAATTGGGACCTAGAGTAGTTTGGATAATCAAACATACATTGAACCAGATAAAAACGTCTAAAATCTTGTTTTTTTCTGCACGCAGGGAATAAACTTTTTAACCATTCAGCGAGTCCAGTGGACAATAAAGAATATTTTTCACACACGAATGGGCTGCATACTCAAAAAACACTCACACATGAATACGTGTAATGTTTACATATTCAGACTTTATGATTTTTTCCTACCCAAAAACTTTGGAAGGTTGATTTCGGATAACTGACGTTTCTGATAATCGACATTCAGATAACTGACTCTCTACTGTATCTGCAAATCACAAAGATGCAACCCTCTCCAAACTGAATACTGTTTATATTTTGCCTTCACCTGGATGTCATGTCCTTGAAAATAATGAGCAACAGGAGAGAGAAAATACACACCCTTAATGGTGTCCTGCACCCCTTAATGCTGCGAATGCAGACACAGTGGTCACTCCTCAGATACAGTGACCAAATGCTGTATAGCTGTAGCCTTGGGAGCCATTACTTTTGCAGCACTTCCTACAAGACATTCCAAGGTGCATAGGCATGCCTTCTTCATGCTTGTGGAACATATTCCAAGATTTGTGTAAGGATGAAAAGTTAATCCACTGTTCTGTGGCCAGGACAGAATCCACATCAGTCCTTCTGAGTCTGAGGATGGACTAGAGTTCCTTTCAGTCAGTCTTGATTAGGATGAGAAGCATGATCCCTCTTTAATTGGAACACACACTGCTGTCCCCCTTTTTGAAAACGGGAACCATCTCCCCATCCAGTTTGTTAATCCAGATGCAATTTTCTCACCTTCCATTCAATAATGAAAAGATACGTTAACCACAAAATCTTAACAATATCCAGTATCTTCAACATTCCCAGATAGCTCTTATTCACTACTGTAGCCTTTCTATCTACAGAAATCCATTGATCCCCAGCATTCCTACTTGTACTGTCTCCTCAGATTTGGGCATGTCCAGTGGATCCAGGAATTCCTCACTCTTCCTGTTACCTCCAGACAATATTCCAAGCTGAAATTACAGTTCCTCCAACCTTGCAAAGAACAACCTCATATCTGTTAACATTACATGGAAGACCTATTTCTTTAACTTGAAGGCTTTCTCCACAACTGCTGTCTAGACTCACCACTTCTTCCTGGGGAATGTTGTTCTAGAAAGCCTATTGGAGTTTTACTTTGTGATGAGACTTGCACTTGCTGACGTTCTGCTTTGGTTCCTCTTGTTCTGGATTTTCTGTTTTGCTGTTGTAGCAGAGCATCCTTAGGGGACCAGTTTGCCAGCTTAATTTTCTTCTGCCTGGTTTCATTTCATACTGAGACCATAAGCAAAGAATAGTGTAATTTTCTTGGCTTTCTAATTTGACTTACCTGTGATGGATTGAACAACCACTTGCTCACTTTCTTGTGAAGAACTTTACACAGAGTCTTTCATGTTTAGTCTCCCTTTGCTTGGAAAACACATATTATATTGTTGCTTATGTGGCTTATTATTTCATTTAGCATTTAGTTTAATGCCGATGGATATACTGTGACTACTCATACTTGCCTGGGGTCCCTAACTTTGCCATCTCATGGGGCAGATCTGTAAAATGCTCATCCTACTGTTATACCACCAGTATGTGTCACCTCATATCTTCTCAGAGATTTACAAATCTTGACACTGTATGCAACTTCTCAGAAGGTACAGAGACTGAGTGGAAACACTGATTGGTTATGTATTATGAGGAAAGTTTTGGGTACCAGTAAGGGTAGCCTCTAGGAACCCTACAGCAAAACCACATGCAAGAATCAGGGCACTTTTCATGTGTGCATGAGTGTGTGATTTCCTCACCACTGTAGACATGGGATGATCAAAGGCTAGATTACTACCTGTGTGTGTCCCTAAGTCCCCGACTACTGGGTCAGCTCTAAGGGGTGTGTTGTCAATATGATAGGTACCAGGGATGGATAACATCCCAAAGGATACTATTATGCATTTCTTGGCATTTAGTTATAGTCCTTGGCTCTGACATCAGTTATTTGTTTGTGCCCACCCCTACTGGGGAACATTTGTGTCAGTGTGAGATTCAATGACAGCTCCTAATTTACAATCATCAGCAACTTTAGTCATCCATAGACCACTGACATTGGCCTAGACTTCTGAGAAGTAAATGCCAAAAAGGAGAGGTCCAAGGACTGATCCCTGAAGGACTCCACTTGAGACTGCCTCTTTGTAGTGGTGGACTCCCCAATTCTAACTTCCTGGGTCCTGTCTGTGAGCCAGTTGGCTATCCACCAGGTGACATATGGGTTTGTACCTGAACTGGGGTAAAAAAATAATCACCCTGCGGAATGTTAAGCATTATTGCATGGTATACCAATGCAGAGAGAATGCCACAAGGATTTCACAGTTATGAATTCTGAGCCCGCTGTAAAAATCATACAAGTTATGGGTCAAAGACATTGCATTGTACAGAACCATGACTGACAGTAGGTAAACATGCTGGGTTCCTGTAAATGGTCAAAGATATTAGCTGCCTCATGCATGTTCCAGTCTTCCAGACTGATCCTCTGTGATTTACAGCAGAAAAGTGAGGTGGTCTGGAAAGTAGAGCTCACTTCTGTCACACTGCGGTGGGGTGACATAGCTGGCAGATGCATTACTATTCATTTTGACAGGTACAGCCACAGCAAAAACATTGTGCATGTGATGCAGGTATTGATAAAATAATGCAATGCTTGTTCTCTAAAATCACACATTTTGGCTGTATATTGCTGAGTAATAGTTTGAGCACTATTGTGAAACCATGAATTAATGAGTACCTTTGGTAGTGATTTTTAAAAACATTGAGAAAATATTATGCTGAAAATATTGGGATATGTACACGTTACCACCACCTTATCTACATTCTGTAACTTAGTCTGTCCCATGCATTACTTATTACTGTTCCTAAAACAAGTTAGAATAAAAAAAACAATATCTACTAGATAAATGCAGAGCTAAGAAAGCAAATTACAGAAAGAGAAAATGCATGGAAACCATGGTAAAGGAACCCAACTATTCCATTGCATGCAAAAACTACTGTTAATTAAAAATAACATCACAAATAAAACAAATAAGCCAAAGTCTTCTGTCTTAGGTCCATGCAGCTTTCTCATCTCAGTCCCACTGAACTGTTCTGGAGACTTGTATGACACATTAGTTCCCCAAATCTTTTCCAATCTAAAACATTTTTCCATGCTTCTGTGCTCTAACCTCCTCAACCAAATTCACCAGAATTTAAATTCATCCCCTCTCAAACATATCAATTTTTTGCCAGCTTTTCTACCTCTAGTCTCAAAGGAGTGAAGGAATTTCTTGACAAATGTGATTACATGTCTAAGTCCTCTCTTTTCGTACCTCACATGCCCGATGACTCTGTAGCAGTTCAGAATTCCTACATAAACCAATATCATTTATCTTTAATCATTCCTAAACAATCAACATCATCCCTCACAGCTTCAAACACTCACTTATCATCCCCCTTTCAAAATTTAACAACTGTTCCAAATGATTTCAGATCCCTATCCAATATTAAATCGTTTACTGAAATCTTTGAAAAAATCCTTTACCAAGAAACACTGGAATACATCCAAACATATGGAATACTGTCAGAAAATACAGCATGATTACAACTATCTATCTACATCATGCCAGAGCATATATAATGTTGACTAGGACCTCTTTGCTACTTTTCTTTACTTAAAAAAAATTTACGATGTATATCGCAATTTACTTCTGCAAAAACTGAGATATCCAATAAAGTATGCACTTAGATCAAAAACTATCTTACCAATAGAACTTTATCTCCTGTGGACTAAATTACTCATACTCAGGCATTCTTTCAAAAGATGTTCCAGAAAGCTCTGTCCTTGAACCCCCTCCTTCTCTTCTCTCTGTCTCTCTCTTTTTTATTTATGACCATCACTTTGAATTATTTCAGACAAATGCCTTACTGTGTGTTGACAATGCAGTTTTGACCTCAGCACATACGTAAACAGTGTTAATGGAAAAATCTCTCCAAACAAACTTCTCCTTACTTTGACTTACTTTAAACAAATCAGAAATTAATACCTAAAAAGGTAATGTTATGTTATTTAATACTGCCAAACCTCCCCCCCCCATAAATTTTCACAAACACTTATTAAAGATCCTAATAGTTTGTCTCTCCATACCATTATACATACATACGTACATACATACATACAAATATTTCAAGCACAGGCATTAATGCCCTTCTAGCTTGCCAATATACCAAAACACTTGTTTCCATAATAAATGTCCAGGCTGTTCTTAAAAAAATCTAAACTAGTTCTTGCTTTAATGCAATTTGGTAGTCTTTTCCATGCATTAGCTACTCTGTCAGAGGACCAATTAGTACACTTCTCATTCCTATAGAATCCAGAAAAACAAGGAGCATATCACCACAGACAAATGATAAAACAAAGTAAAATCTTTAATGAACAATCCACTGACAACTCAAAACATGATAAGTGAATTGTTCATTAAAGATTTTACTTTGTTTTATTGTTTGTCTGTAGTGATACGCTCCTTGTTTTTCTGAAGTCTTTTGTTTTCCGGGAGCATTCTTAAATAGTGTTTTCTTTCTGATTCCTATAGAATCTTCTACATAGGTTATCTGATGATTCTCTAGTACTTTTTGATAACCCCAAACATTCCCAGAGGTAGCTGTTCATAAATGCCCTATATACCTGCATAAGATCTCCTCTTAAATTTATTTTTTTATTTTATTTATTTAACATTTGTTGACCGGGAATGTCTGACTAGGTTCCACAGATCCTGTTTTCAGCGGAGGCCCGGGGAGAAATGCTCCAGAAGCATGCCTTTAGAATGTGGGAGGAAACCGGAGTACCCGGAGGAAACCCATGCAAACGCAGGGAGAACATGCAAACTCCACACAGAAGGCATCCCAGTCGAGAATCGAACCGGAGAACCTCTTGCTGTGAGGCAACAGCATTAACCGCTGCACCACTGTAAGAGACACTGTACAAGTTCAGATATTTTAGTCTTTCATAATAACTTAGATTTTCACATCCATAGATGCTCTTGGTATATTTCCACTGTACTCTTTCCAGTTTATTCATGCTTGTTTTCCTATAGAGTTTCCATATTGTTATTCCATACTCAAGTTTGGGTCTAATGTAACTAACAAACAATGACTTCATTATGTCTGATTTCCTAGACTTTATAAATCTTTATGTACAACCTATAGTTCTATAACTATCATTAGCCAATTGGTTGATATGATTATCAAAACTCATAGCTGAATCTACCCATATACTCAGGTCCTTAAATGAGTCTACAGTTTCAATCACTGTGTGCTGTATTAAATATTCACCTTCCAGTTTATGTCTCCCAAATCTCATATGCTTAGTTTTTGATGTATTTATCAACATATTATTTTCCTATGCCCAAATGGTCAATTTAGTCAAATTATTTTGCAGACATTTCTTATCTGTAACACTTGTAATCAGTTTACCCAATTTCAGGTCATCAGCATATAGACTGTAGAACACCTCAGATGAAAAAGTAATGTCTGAAAGATACAATTTAAACAAGTAAAGGCCTAGGACAGAGCCCTGTGGGACACCTTGACTGTAACCAAGGATTTCACCTGTCTAGTTGGTGTGTGATGCTTGCCATGTCCTATTTGTAAGCCATGTAGCTATCCATCTTATCAACAGTACACCAGTATCTAGTTGTACTAATTTATTGATCAGTGTTTTGTGTATGACCCTGTCAAATGCTGAAGGTAAATCTATATAAATCACATCACAGCACAATTTTCATTCATATCTGTTATTATATTGTTATAGAACATCATGTTACAGGTGGTACTAGATCTATTTTCTACATATGCATGCTGATATATGGTTTCAAGTCCCAACCTATCCAGTTCTGACAATAACTTATCCATATCCAGTATTACTTTCTCCACTATTTTTCCACAACATGAAAGTAGACTTAAGGGTCTATATGATTCTGGGTTTGTCCTACTCCCCTTTCCATTAAAGACAGGTTTAATAAGTGCATGTCTCCAGTCTTGAGGAATCTCCCCATATTTATATGACCTAGTGAATAATAGATGTAATGGCAGTGTAAGTTCTTGCTGAAGTGTTTTCATGTCATTGTTACTTATTCCATCTCCTCCCTGCACTTTGTTTGGATCCAGTTTGCACAGTTTTTTTTCAATATAATCTAATTTGATTCCAGTATATGGGGTTACCTGTATGTCACTAGGACAACTTACCACCCCTTTTGTGGAGCCAAACTGTTTTGCTAAGATTTTGTAAATATATCTATTATCTGTTGTGTCTGAGAATACATTTTAGAATCTGTACACAGTTTGTCAATTTGTGTATCTTTACCCCTTCCACATCTTATGTATCTATAAAAAGGTTTCCTATTATGCTCAATATCTTTATATAAATTTTCTTCAAATTTTTCTTGATCTTGTCTAACACTATGCTTAATTTGTTTGTCCAGCTTGTTTATTTCAGTTTTCAAAGATGTCGTTTGTCCTCTCTTCTTTTTCTTATATTTTATCTCAAACCTTAATCAGGTATCTTGTTCGTATGGAAATATACCCACCTGATGTTGCGTGCCTAGATCCTGATGTTAAACATTTTTTTTGACTTTTTGCACTTAATTTCTCTTTCAAAACTTTCCACATTCCATCCGTAGTTTTTCCACTGAACACCTCACTCCAGTTAGTTTTATATAGTAACTGTTTTGCTTCCCTATAATCTGTAATTAACCTTCTGTGCATTTACTTAGATTTCAGTTTGGGAGAGTTATCTAGCAACAAATTAACCTTAATAACCCCATGATCACTGAACATCAATGGTGGTAAAACCTGACTTGACGTTACAGTAATTTTGTTGGGAACACAAACAATATATAGTATGTTCCAACCCCTGGTAGGTTTTTTTGCAATCTGAAGCATTTGTTGTTCCTAAATATACTCTGTGAATAATTTCTTCACTAACGTTGTTGAATCAATATTATTCCACTCTGTTTCTGGTAAATTGAAGTCCCCAGCTAATATTATTCCTCCTGCCTGTGTTTCATGTAAGAAATGTATGAATTCCTCTAGGTCATCTGCACTTGACTTTGGTGGTCTATATGCTCCAACAATTGTTATTTGTTCCAGGGTTGTCTTTATTGTCACAGTTACACAGTCTATAGTATTGGTGTTATCATTGAACATGTAATAATCACAGGTGTCATACCTATCTTTAATCCCTATCATAACACCTCAACCTTAATTTTTATTAGAATGTCTGCTACAGTAAAAACATTTATTCCCTGACAGAATTGGTTTTCAGTCATTGTTGTTTAATCATGTTTCACAAACAATAACAACATCAATCTTGTGGGAACGTAGCGAATTTTCTAATAAAAAACTTTATTATTAATGCTCCTAGCATTAACAACCATCAGAGATGCATCAAATGTTGCTATCTGTGAACTGTTACATTTTTGACCTGGCAAAAATCCTGGCTAGTGTTTGTCAAATATTGCAAAATATCTGCTGCAAAAGTATTCTTCCCTGATCTAGACAAATGTATACCATCCTGTCTGAACATGTGTGCCCAAAAGAAGGCTTGGATGCTCTACACATTTCCATTTTTTTAAAACAGGACATTTTTTCCATGTAGCTGTTTATCCAAAACATCTTTTCATTCACAGTGACCTGACTATCCTTTCTTTAGGTAATTTGTGAAAAATATGTCCTAACACCAGTACAAGCTATACTATCTAGGAGGGCTGTCAGTTCCCGACTAACAGTCAGAGAATCTTTGTTGGTGACATCATTTGTACCAACATGAATAAAAACAGATCCAGACTTCTTTACATTAAGGTGTTCCAAGGCTTGTTTCACATCTTCTATTTTTGCTCCTGGCAAGCATAACACTACTCGATGTTCATTATCATCTCTGCAAATATAAGTATCAGTTCCTCTAATAACTGAATCTCCAATTACAAGAATATCTTTGCTGACCATCTCTGAAGAATCCTCAGCTTCTAATACAGTCATTTCTGCTCTATCGATTGTCACGAAGGATAGATCTTTATCACTATTAGTCTTATTAATTCCACTGTTTTCATTGCGTATTAAATTCACATCCAGCTGGCATTGTAAATCCACAGCTTGAGCCATGTAGTCAGCATCTGTCTTTCTCTTCTTTTTTCTTACTGTGATGTTCTGCAATCCTTCCACGTTCAGTTTTGATTTCTTCTTTTTCACCTTCCCCTTGCCTCTTTTTCTACCTTTTACATTGGAAAGGTGATCCCTTTTTCTGCAGACTGAGGGTTTTCTGATATACAGATATCTTCATTCCCTGTCATCATTGTGTTACATAACAAAGCAGAATCCTTTTTACTACGTATTCTCTTTCCTTTACAGTCATTGGTCAGTTTATTTTTCCTCCTTGTTATTTTTTGTGAGTGTATTCCTTTCTTTCTTTTTTTGTTTCCTTCTAAACAAACTAGATCCTCAGATTGCTGAGTACTTGCATTTAAGATTCCAAAGTTGTCAGGGTTCATTGTCTTGTTTCATAGAGACTGAATGATCTTTGCAGAAAATAGATGCATCATTTCCTAAATCTGTTCTATTTATTCTTTGCCTAACATTATTTAGTTCATCGGTCCAGTCATTAATATATGATACAACAGTTCTCCAAGCCATGCCAATTGCACAAGTGCAGTCATCATCATTAATTCTAGAGTTACTTCTAACAATGGTAAGCAAATCATCCAACTTTTAACACAAGGAACAAAGATCACCAGTATTATCAGCTGCTACCTTTAAATATGCATAGCATTTATTACACTGTACAAGATATTTGTGCATTAGCAAATCGTTAATTGCATACTCATTTAAGGAATCCATATTCAGCTTTAAATGAATAAAATATTGCAAAGGAAAAAAAAATTACACAAAGTCAGTAGCAAAGAATTCAAAGGAACTTAACTTCTATGACAAAAAATATTCCATCAATATTCAACTAAATAATAAAATACAATAAAGTTGTTCTGACCATACAAGTTCTACCAGCCAGACAGAAGTTGTAATTTCTTTACGTTGCACGCAAAGCCGTAGCTTCTGCTCACTATAGCTTGCAGTCACAGCTCCTTTTAACAGTAAAAATAAATAAAACTTCTCTTACCAGTCAACTCCACAACAAATCACAAATCAAGACAGGATTGTTTAGATATGCTCAGAATTTTACCATTAAGGAACTAAAATATCTAGGCACCTGTATGTGAGCAAACACTCTCCATTGATGTGCACAATGAACTACAGTTACTTAGGTTTATTTATTTAACACACATATGCAAAATGAAAATCATTACATCTCTACCCCAAAAGCCAACAGGTACGGGACTGAGATAAAAAGAGCTGTTCATAGTTAGATTAAGGTTTAACAGAGAGGGAGATAATGTATATATTTTTTTTAATTAGAAGGTTCTTAGCAGTGGCATGGCCAAGTGTCATTCAGGTGGAATATAAGGTTGTATTAGAAATGTTTGTTGTTGTTTATTTGACAAAGTGAGGAGAGCAAAAAGATTCATATTTTAGCAACATAAATGGCATAAAGAGAGTTGCTGTTTGCATTATGTGAGGTCTGCATTGTTATGAAAGTTTTGTCAGAGGAGCGTAGTGTGCATGGAATGTTGCACCAGTGAAGTACTGCAGTGAGGAAGTTGGGTGTAAACTAATTTTTGGACTGCTTTAGGTCTGAGAAGGTAAGCCATTTTAATTTTTTTAAAAGTAGTGCAGTGCTGAATTCTGTTTCTCACATTGGTACTATGTTTGACTATTTTGTTA
Source organism: Protopterus annectens (assembly GCF_019279795.1). Taxonomy (NCBI): domain Eukaryota; kingdom Metazoa; phylum Chordata; order Ceratodontiformes; family Protopteridae; genus Protopterus; species Protopterus annectens. The sequence continues at coordinate 1,073,868,481 of NC_056737.1, forward strand.
TAGGATCATTCTAACTTTGGAAGTTGGGTAGCAATGCTGTGGCAATAGGTTCTCTTGCATTGTCAGGTGAAAATTTTGTGGCTGTATGTAAGAGGCCGATCTTTTGATGTGCTTTTATTCTTATCTGTTGGATGAGAAGGCCAAATTTTAGGTGTTTATCAATGATAACACAGGTAATTAAACTTGTTCAATGATGGCACTGTTTGCTGGTGTAACAGAGTGAGCTGTGCTGTGACAAAAAAGATTTGGGTAAAATGGCATAGATTTAGTTTTATTAGGATTCAGGACAAGCTTGGAATTGTCTAACCAAGTTTCTATGGTTGTGAAGACTAACTGTTTAGCTGTTTGGAGTTTGGGGATAGTTGTAGTAGAGCAAATAACTGTAGAGTCATTAGCATACTGAATCAGTGAAACATGAGTTAGTGTTGCTGGTAGATCATTACTAGAAATATTAGGGAGAAGAGGACTAAGGCAAGAACCTTGTGGGACACATAACATGATAAAGCTAAATGTGGAGAAGGCTTATTGTCATTTCAGAATTTGGGTTCTGTGTAGCAGCTAGGAATGGAACTATTGCGTGGCTTTAGTTGAGAGGTCTAACTGTGACAGCCTGGAAGTTAATTTGGGGTAGGACATAGTGCCAAAGACCTTAGAGTGATCTAAAAAGATAGTGCAATCTAGTCTATTATCATGTTGATTTTATGTATAGCATTAAGGAATAAGACAAGAGCAATATCTGTGCTGTGTGATGGATGGAAACCAGGAGGTAAAGTTGGTAGGAGATTCTTATTTAGGATGAAAGTTAGACATTGTGTGCAAATTCATTTCTCAAGTACCTTTGATCATGGTGATAGTACAGATATTAGTCTAAAGTTAGCAATTTTAGTGGAAGTGCTAGCTTTATGTAGTGATCTACTATTCAACTGTTTCCACATTGAGGGGAAATAAAATTCTTAGCTAGATCTGTTGATTGGGATTGAGACTGACAAGTTATTACATCTGCTGCAATTTTTATATTTTCTGAGGGGAGTTTTTCAAGTGTTGTTATAGTAGGTTTTAGCTTTTTTTTGACAAGCCCCTTAATTGTTGATGTAAGAACGTGTTGGTTGTTAAGGGTGTTATGAGAAGCATGCAAAAAGGACGTTCAAAAGTGTACTTAAAAGTCAATATCTACATGCCAGTAGGTTAAATACTCAATCAGAGGTTTGTGGGGGTCAGATGAATGAAATGGCTACTAATTTTCTTGAAAGAGGATATAATATAAGTGAAATAGAAAAAGCTAAGGGGGATGCCTTGAGGCTAAGGGATACAAAAGCTAAGCCCTATTTTTCTGATTTGATTATTAATCTCTCCTGATACAAATATGGTTCTGACACAACCTCTAAGATATCTTATGACCTATAGTAGAGCTAGTAAGGTAATAGAGAATGTTCTTAAGGACAATTGGGATATTTTATAGGCCATACCGGGTCATGAAAATTGGTTCTCTGAGACACCTATGTTTACCTATCAAAATTGTAACAATTTGAAGAAACTCTTGTGTTACAAGGATTTTTCTCTGAATAACAATACTGTCCCTGTTTTTAAGAAAACAGGTACTTTCCCTTGTCACAATTGCTCTTGTTGCTCTAGTATAAATCAGTCAGTGGAATTTGTACATAATGTGAGTGGTAGAAAATGTATTTTTCACTACACTGCTACATGTAATACATCAGCTATAATTTATCTTGCTACATGTAATAAATGTTTGGGGTTTTATGTTGGAAAGTCGGTTAGAAGGCTAAGAGACAGAATAATAGAACATAGGTCTGAAATCCGAAGGAATATATTTACAAATTCCCTAGCAAAACATATAAGTGAAACTGATGATACTCATCAGTTTAGCTTTAGAGTTATACAAATTGTTTATCCGAATGCAAGATGTGGTGATTTAATAAACTATGTAGATATGAAGGAATATGAGTGGATTGTTCGATTAGAAGCAAACAGACACCCAGGACTGAATAAGCAGGTTACACTTAAACCAATTTTGAAAATGAAACAGCAAAAAGTGAAAAAAAAATTTGCATTTATGTATATGTTGCTGCTACTGTGATTTTAAGTCCTTAATTGGTGTTTTTGGAAATTGTTGCTGATAGGTTGTTGTGTCATGTAATGTAATTGATATGATTTTAAAAAGTGCTGTTTTATAATTATTGTATGTAAGACACTGACGAAGGATACTTATATCTGAAAGCTTTGTCGTTTTATTAAAGCTTGTTTGACAGTGTGGCGTACTAGTTTTTTCTTGCTTTGTGTTATTATTGACTCCCCAGATGATGTTAACATACTGCAAGAGGGTCTCACAGCAACAAATGACTGGTGCCAAAGTCATGGCCTCAAGTTAAAGGCAAAAAAATGTATCATCATACCATTCGGCAAAAACATGGCCCCTACTGATTACCACATCAATGGAAACCCCCTAATCACACAACCTGTGGTGAAAGACCTGGGTATTCAGGTTGACAACAATCTCACATTCGACAATCATATAGCTGCAGTGGCCAGAAAAGCATTTTACTTGGTTCCTCTCATAAGTTAAGGAATTGCATCCAGAAAAAAAGGAGGTTATTACCTCTCTATACTCCTCCCTTATTAGGATAATAATTGAGTATAATACCCTGTTTGGTATGTAACTCTCCAAACATCTACACCAACTGGAAATACCACAGAAATACCTCACAAAGAGAATCCATGGCCTCCAACACCTGTCCTATTTGGGCAGGCTAAAATCACTATCACTCTTCTTGGTATTGTACAGATTGCTCAGAGGTGATCTGTGTCTCACCTACAAGGCAAGCTCGGACCTTGCCCTACAAAAGATTTTCCCTATCCATAAGTCTAACTCCTCATGCATTACCCACTCAAAAGGCCTAAATTTAATGTGTGACATCAATAAATTGTGCTGGAGAGACAGTTTTGTCTCCTAGAGACTGCCCCATCTCTGGAATAGACTTTCCACACACGTCAAACAGAGTACTCACTGTCCCTCTTCAAGCACAACCTTGATGAGTGGAGGGAAAACCACAAATTTGTCCCAGGGGTTACACCTGTGTCCCTCACTGACAGGGGCAACAGGTGCTGATGGAGGTTTATTTTTTGCGGATAAACTATTGGCTAGGCATTTAAGGGCCTCAGAGCCATTAGCCTAGTAACCTCCTATAATCCTATGATCCTATGAAGAGTGGTATGCTGGGGTGATTGTATTAGGAAAGTGGTGAAAGGTATGATGATAGAAGGAGGAGAGTTATGTGCTGGATTTATGAGTATTGTTAGCAGAGACAGTAGGGAAAGGGTTGTGTGTCATGATTGATGGTTAGGAAGAGGAGTGGCTAGAGTGTATAAAGTTAAAGTAAGTGTGGGTATGTGGCAAATGGGGGCAGGATAGGGGAGCAAAGTGCGGTTTCCCCAACCACTGTGATGTCATTATGTGTTTTTTTCTTGAAAAAGCAGTGAGTAAAACTGCCTATGTTTAATCATGAGGCCTGCAGTTTCCTTGCAGTGGGATGTTGAAATACCACTTCTTATCCTGAAGTAGCCCAAAATACTTAAAAAAAAATGGAAAACATCTGGGGGTATTCCTAGAAAATAAAGTTCATTGTGCCTTTTTGTGTCAAAACCGAGAAAAAACAGCAAGGTAGTGAGTCAGAGAACCCTATAATGCTATGGGGCACCAGCTGAAAGGGCGCAGGAAAAGGACTACTTAAATGACAGTATAAAGATATGGAAATAAAGAGGTGCAGTCTACTGAGTGCATAACAACATGCAAATGAGAATGAGAAAAGCAAGTAGTAATGTATAATAATACAGTGTGAAGCAGCACAAGTGGCTGCATCTGAGTGAAAAGGCAAGGAACATACTAAAAGCTGAAGCATTGCAAAGAAATGTTAGAAGCAGTTGTGAATTCTGTGATAAAGCACCTCATGGGCTCACCTTCTGGTCTTCCAGCTGAGAGAACTGGTGGCACATTCTATCAAAAGTGTTACCAGCAGAATATTATATGTGTAGCACCCATGTGGGTAGAGACAATGTATGTGTGTGTGTTGACTTGTTTGGCCTACAGACTGGAAATGGGGAAATGTGTTGACTTCCTATAGTGGTGAGTACCAAGAGATGGGTAGTTTTTACCATAATTGCTAGAGAAACCTTCTAGAGGGACATATTGGGGGCACATTGGGTATATCTTTGGTGTCAGTCTGTAAACTACTCTCCATGATCCTTGTTACACCATTGCCACATATGGAGAAGAACATATTTTCTCCACAACAGCAGTGGAGAGAGATCTACCATTATACTGTATATGACTTCTGCAATATTACCCACTTGTCTGATGTGCTGGAAGCTACAGATGCCATCTGTTTGTAAATAAAGGTCCACAGGCAGTGTTACATCAATAGTAAGGGCTACCATTCATTTGTCTGTCAGGTAATATGCAGTGCATGGGGGCTTATAACCCGGGTATGTGAGCAGCACGTACCTTTCAACCTCTTGGTGTACAAAATCTGGGCAAACCCTAAAATAATGGTGGGACAAAGGCCCAAAATAAGTACATATGTTAAATATTGCTCTTACAGACTTAGAAAGTTGCTGTAATATAAGGATTTGTTTTAGCATGCATTTTCTGAAGGATATAAGGTCTGAAATTCAAATGTATATAATTATTTAGGGACTTCAGTCTTCAGTGATTTGTCAGAAAACCACAAATTTTATGAGAAATGGATCAAAAATATGGGGCAAAATGTGGACATTCTGAGAAAATCTGGAGAGTTGAGAGGTATGCAGCAAAACCCTGGCAGTGTCCATGATTCCCACAGATAGCACACAAGTCATCTAAACTGTTGTTTCCTGAACAGAGACATATTACAAGGCCACCTGGTAGGCAAGTGTCCACAGCCACATGCAATATGTATTAAAGACTCACCCCAAATATTTTCTCCCATTATCCCTAATGTGTTACAGGTGACACAAGATACCACCTTGAGGCCTGCTTAATGATGCCTGTACAGAACCCACAAAGCACAGCCAAACTGCAATATCGCATCACCCTTACACAAGCCAGAAATGTAGTGGACTGCATGTTCAGCCTGCAAAATCACAGTTCTACTGCCTAAATTAATCTGGAGAGGCAATACAGTATGCCCCTGACACCTGCCAGCTATTTTTAGTATACTGCATACTGCATAATATGACCCTATGAAAGGAGGCAAGGCCAGCCAGCATCACTGGTCCTTTCAACAGTGCAGCAAAAGCACACATTGTTAACAGTACCACATCCACCAGTAGTCACAATGGTGGCACTGGACATGTAGCATCAGCTACACCACATACCCCCCAAATGGCATCATAGACATTATACAGCATCACAGCAAAATGAGCCCTTATATGTACTCAGCGGCAGTCCAGTATCACCCAGAGCCAAATGATATATGCAGTGTTATTTATAGGCAATGCCAGGCACTGCAGTTAAAGTCACACTGTGCCTAAGTCTTCTCTCTATATGGCACACAGAATGGGTGCTGGTGAGGGTCACAGGTGCCACCATTTGCTTAGGCATATAGGGTTACATGACAGTGTACACTGTCAGAAATGATCACAAGCCAGTGGAAACAGAGGTGGGAAGTATCATGGAGGGGAGGGGAGGGGAGGTATCACTGTCAAATATTGCTTCCTCCATTGAGTGACTGGGTTGCCACTATGGGGCAATGCAGTGTGAGAGTTGCAATGGGGAACTGTGGTACAGGCACTACATGACTATATAGCCTGGCCCATGTACTGAGACTGTAGCATAGGCTCAGATGCCCTTTAGCAGAATTCTATAGATCAGTCCTTACAGGTGTGTCTGTAGCAGTATTCTGTAGATCAGTCCTTACAGGTGTGTCTGTAGGAGTGTGCCGTAGCTCAGCCCTTACAGGTGTGTCTGTAGTAATGTGTGTAGCCCAGCCCTTGCAGGTGTGTCTGTAGCAGTATGATGTAGCTCAGTCCTTACAGGTGTGTCTGTAGGAGTGTGCTGTAGCTCAGCCCTTACAGGTGTGTCTGTAGTAATGTGTGTAGCCCAGCCCTTGCAGGTGTGTCTGTAGCAGTATTCTGTAGCTCAGCCCTTACAGGTGTGTCTGTAGCAGTGTGCTGTAGCCCAGCCCTTACAGGTGTGTCTGTAGTAATGTGTGTAGCCCAGCCCTTACAGGTGTGCCTGTAGTAATGTGTGTAGCCCAGCCCTTACAGGTGTGTCTGTAGGAGTGTGTTGTAGCTCAGCCCTTACAGGTGTGTCTGTAGGAGTGTGCTGTAGCCCAACCTTTACAGGTGTGTCTGTAGTAGTATGCTGTAGCTCAGCCCTTACAGGTGTGTCTGTAGCAGTGTGCTGTAGCTCAGCCCTTACAAGTGTGTCTGTAGTAATGTGTTTAGCCCAACCCTTACAGGTGTGTCTGTAGTAATGTGTGTAGCCCAGCCCTTACAGGTGTGTCTGTAGCAGTATGCTGTAGCTCAGCCCTTGCAGGTGTGTCTGTAGCCCAGTCCTTACAGGTGTATCTGTAGTAATGCGTGTAGCCCAGCCCTTACAGGTGTGTCTGTAGGAGTGTGCTGTAGCTCACCCCTTACAGGTGTGTCTGTAGGAGTGTGCTGTAGCCCAGCCCTTACAGGTGTGTCTGTAGCATTGTGCTGTAGCACAGCCCTTATAGGTATGTCTGTACCAGTGTGCTATAGGCCAATCCCTACAGGTGTGTCTGTAGGAGTGTGCTGTAGTCCAGCCCTTACAGGTATGTCTGTAGCATTGTGCTGTAGCCCAAACATTACAGGTGTGTCTGTAGCAGTATGCTGTAGCCCAGCCCTTACGGGTGTGTCTGTAGCAGTGGGTTGTCCTACGGATACTTACTACATTACATAACTCTGTGATACTGCTTACCCTACAATCCTACATACTATATCTAGTGCATGCTAAAGACAACTGGTTATCTGCAGTAAGTATGAAACACCTACATGTGGTGGCAATCCCCCAAGTTTGCAGACCTGATATGAAAGCTTAAAACATTAAAAAACACTGTGGCAGCTTCTTAAAATATAAATAATGCATTTATTTTATAAGAAAAAGGCAGAGAGTAGAATATGTAGCCAACATCATGAAAATGTGTAGATCGACAGTTAACAGTCCGTTATTTACCCAGATGCTAGTAGCCCAGCTTTCGTTTTGTAACTTCTGCCTTCATATCCTTTTTGGCTGTGCATGCAAAAAGTAATGCTTCCATGTTGATAGTCACATTATGTTTATTTCTGTGTCTAGTTTCACCTTCCAACTCATCCTTGAAGCTGGGCTCCAGACATGCTTTTGTTGCAGCTGCATCCTGAGGAAAGAAAAATGCTAACACAGAGAGAGCGAGTGAAAACAATCCTAATATAGGAATTTACAGGTATTTACTCTCATACTTTCTGTTTTTTTCCTGCTTAGCCTCAACCTCTGCACTTCAGCTTTTAGCCTTCACTTTACAAGTCCCGTAATGTATCTCTTCATTAAAGTAAATTCTCTTTCTGTGTTCTCATTTTAGTTGAATTAATTATCACTTCTCACTTTTTATACTGTCATCGAATACAGTACTGTAAGCAAAAAAGTAATTACGATTAAAAGAATGTCAGCATCTATCAGTCACAGAATATGATGTACTAGTTACAGGAATGCATGAAGCATATCACACCACTACATTTGGCAAATTGAGTATTTGGATGGGGAATACCTTGTTTCCTGCTTACTAGCCAAACATGAGTAGACCTCTATATGGCACCCTCTACTATGCCATTCAGCAGCATTTTCAGTAATGTACATTGTTTTTGTCAGAGGGACTAAAACCACGTTATGATAAATATAAACAGGAAGTGCTGAAATTGTAGTGCTTATGTGAAGTGCTAACTAATGTATGCTGGTGTTTTTTTTTTTTTTTTTACCCTGTTTCATAAAATGTGGCTAGATATGCATCTCAAATTCATGTATATGAGTGCAAAAACATGTTTTTGAGATGTGTAATCAGTCAATTCAGCCACAGTTAAGCAATGTGACACACTGTCTTTAAAAAGGAGCTGTTCAACTGGATGGGTATTCATAATTTCACTCCTGGTATTACTGGCCTGGTCCTCCATGAAATGAGAGGCAAGGCCTACGTGTGAGTGATGGCCTTCCTTGAAATGAGAGGCAAGACCTAAGGGTGGGTAATGCCCATCCTTGAAATGAGAGGCAATGCCTAAGGGTGGGTAATGGGAAGGTGGAAATGGCCTCATGGTTCAATTACCTTGCAACTCCTATGATTTCATGAAACAAGACAAAACAACAAAACAACTTGCATCAGAAATTTTAAGAAAATTTTCTCACCATACTGTTGACTGAAACTATACAAATGAAGAGCAATATTACTAGTTTCTGGAAACAGTAATCAAGATATACAATTTTGTCAACTTTACCTCTGGTTTTACTAAGTATTTTACCTCTAGAATCAGATTGTTATGATTTTTAATGATCTCATAGGCACTTTCCCAGTTGCATCCTCTGCTCCAGTTTTCATGACATCCTTTATCATTTCATAAGTTTTGTGACAATTTGAAAGTGTATCTCATAGTTTAACTGCATAGGATGCTGTTTTCCTCCTATTTTCTGGCTTATGTTCACAGCTGCATACTTCTATAATGTTTATATTTGCTTCATCAAATTGTGAAGCCAGATTTCTTTGTTACTTTATTTACAGGAGGTAAGGTGCTGAAAATTGTTAGGGAACACTCATGGCATCTTCTTGTTATCATAGCTTCATATGACTGGCAGAAGAGTGATACTTTTATACTGATTAACACCTTAGATAAAATTGCAGCCTAATTATTTTTCCTCTTCATTAGGGATTTTTTTCCAGTCTTTCCTTGATAGTCATGTTTATCTGCTCTGATATAACTGCTGAGTGTGAGTGATCAGGAATTGAACCTCTGCCTTATTACTACCATCTTATACATTTCCTTATTTACTTGGCCTACACAACAAGGGTTATTCTTACTGGTTATTACTATCTGTTACTCTCTAGAACTGCTGGTAGTCTCCAATGTGCCCATAAGACTCTTGCAATAGAAAAAAATAATACTTTTGTGTAATAGTGCCTTCTAACCACTTTGAAAATACATTTACCACTGCTAGTGCTTGTTGGTACCCTCCTGTGGATGGAGTATGAGGTCCTATGTAGTTTGTTTATATTCCCATCTGGGGTCCCCCTGCTATGGGCACTATATGTAGTTTCCTTTCCTTTTCACTTGGCATCAAGTCTCTCTCTCTCGCTCCCTCTCTCTCTCTCTTTATATATATATATATATATATATATATATATATATATATATATATATATATGCAGCAGGAGTTCTTGTAGTGTCCCAACACAGCTTCCATTTACTCAAATTAAATATTGACCTTTTCTTTATGTTATTTAACTTTTTTGTCCCCAAATGCACTGCATCTTGTGATTAAAAATCACTAACTAATCAAACTCTCAGGTATATATGGAACATGGGTCCGTTTCAAAGGATCAAAAGTTCAGAACATCGAATCACTCATCTGTGAAGACCAGATGATCGAAGTTTTGAAATTTCGAACCTTGTGAATGGAGATCGCCGTACAGTGCAGAACGGGAACTTTGCCATTCTCTTGTAGTGTGATCTGGTGTTTGGTATATTTAAGTAGCAGGGGGTGTGGGGTGCAGGGGGACTTGCCCCACTGAAAATAACGTGAAATATGAAGTTTTCACATTTCAGAATTTTTCTTAGGTTTGATATTTCATAACTTTGATCCTCTGGTCTTCGATGATCAGAGGTTCGATGTTCTGAAATTTTGATCCTTTGAAGTAGACCCATGCAACATACCCCATTAACTTTACTATAAAACAGACTTATCATTCCTGTTTCTTCTGTTTGCAGTCTTTTTATTTCAACCTGTTGACCCTCTCAGATTTGCAAATCAGCAAGATTGAGCAGTGATGTCTATAAAATAAGAATTACATAGATTGTTTCTCTTTAGAGTATTGCAAATTCATGCCCTGGCTGGCTTGCCAGTTGAAAGGTTAAAATGTTGAAAAACCTCTCTGGCAGCCTTTTAAATGTAAAAAAAAATCCAATTAATTTACTGAGAAAGGCAGACACCACAATCTGTAGCCAAAGATCAGCAGCTAATAGCATCTTATTTATCCTAATTCATGTAGTTTAGCTTCTTTTTTGTGACTTCCTCCTTTATACCCTTTTACATAACTGTGCATGCAAAACATCAGGTTCACATGTTGATAGTCACATCATGTTTATCTCTGTCCAGCTTCATATTCTGACTAATCCTTGAGGCTGTGTTCCAGGCATATTTTTACTGCAGATGCATCCTGAGGAAAAAGACGCAATAAAACAAAGAGAGAAAGTATGAAGAGTCTTAACTTAGGAATGTACAGGCATTTATTCTTGCTTTTTCTGCCTTGTCCCTGACTTCATCCTTTGCATTCAGCTTTTAACCTCCACGTTTCCATGATGTATCTGCGAAGCTTATAGGCATTGTTAAGTGAAACCTCCCTGGCATTGGTCTAATTACAATGGCTGTGTGCCTCCTTCAGTAGGAAGTATATCAACTCACTGAATACAGCTTTGGGGAATGTAAAAAAATCTATAAACATTTACTGAAGCCGCTTTTGTAAGATCTTCAGAGAAATTTTGTTTGCAGAGGGCGCTCTCCCCTGTATTCCCCTTGAAGGAGTACACCACCGAACCCACTGAATTTATATATACCAAGTTCGAGGTTGCACTACAGTGGAGAAAGATGAAAACTACACCATCTGCAAAAGTGATTTCAGTGAATGTTCTTCACTCTTTATATTCACTGAAACAGAAATCTGCAACTTGACTGTATTCCCTTCAGTATGAGAAATACAGAACCTTTGTCCACACCTTTCAGTATGATGCCAGTCCTCTTATCCTCAGCATGCTGAGATGCCAGAAATGATTCTTCCTCAGTGAGTCTTGAACTTGGTGGAGACACACCTCCTGTCGCTGTCCTTTCCAGTTCTATATTGCATGCCTTTTGTGATGCCTACTGCATCATGTCATGTCATTGACATACTTCTGACATTGATTTGTGGTGCAGTTCCTGTCATCCATGGCACTGTCATTATGCACTACTGTTTCATATACATGGTCTCACAGAGGCCATCCTGTCTCCTAAACAGACATTGTCTATGTGTCTGAAGTGCCTTTAGCAAAACATCATTCTCTGCAGGGCTGAATTTGTCCAACCTCTGCCATCTGATCTTTGGAGGACATGCATGCACCTATGGAGACAGAACAACAGAGTGTTGGGAAGCCATGTGTGGGTATAAAGAGGTAGCAATGGCACAGTGACAGCAGGCTGACACAAGTAGGACATTGCTGGGCTACTCTTGGATTGGTACAAATTGGGATCACATATATTTGATATACAGGGGTCTCCCACGGTAAATGTATTTATTTATTTGGCATTTGTTTACTGGGAAAGTGCGACTGGGCATGAATCCCATTTTCAGAAGACTCCCGGAGAGAAAAGCTCCAATATACATAGTTCAATTAATAAACTGCATAATATTATCACATGAGGTGGAACAACAAATAGTAGAATCGACATACAGGATAAACAAAGTCAGATCAGAAATCATACAGTGAATATTAAACAACAAACATAGGATACTGAACACCTAGTAAAGTACTATCAGTAGTGATAACCAATGGTAGAGATGTTAAGCATTTTAAATCTGGGCAAAAGTCTAAGAGAAAATAAAGTGATTTTGCAGTTGGGAGAGATTAGTAAATGGAGTTAAAGTAGGGAGCTATCAGAGAAGTAAATGGTGCTTAGGCTAATAAGAGAATGGAGGAAAGGAAATTGGAAAGAGAAGGAAGAGAGAGAAGATAATGGAAGATAAAGAAGGAGTAGCGGGTAGTGTCAGCCTGGTGTAAGACATGTTCAGAGCCTGGAGTTAAGGAGATGTCTCTTTAGAGATTGTTTGAATATGTGACTACATGGCATTGCTCTAATATCTGTAGGAATACTCTTCCAGACCTTGGATACTGAGTTGGAATATAGGCCTTTGCTGATAGAGTGTTTTGATTTATGGATTTCAAGGAGGTATTTCTCAGATGGCCGAAGAGGTTGATTAGGGAGGTAATGGTTAAGAATGTTGCTGGTTGCTGGGTAGGATGAGGATTTGTATTCCATTTTATGACCAAGGAGGAGTTGAGTGAACTTGAGGTAGTGATATAACTCAAGCCAGTTTAAATATTTAAGGGTGGAGCAGTGGTGGGAGTTGTATGACTGGCTTGCTGCAAATCTAGCTACTTTGTTATAGAAAAGCTCAAGTTTTGATCTTAGGGAGATCTGAATGTTGGTGAAAGTGGATGAGGCATATAGCAGTGAAGGTAGGAGGTATGTATTGGCTAGAGTAACTCTTGAGGAGTTGGTAAGGAATCTTTTTGATCTATAGAGCATACCCAGTTTTTGGTGTGTTGATTTTATGCACTTTTGAATATGAAGATCAAACTTCAGTTGTTCAGCATTGTATTCTAAATTATGGGTTGGCCTGTAGAGGGGCTATGAATGGGGAGTGCACTGCATAGACATCCGGTGCATGTTCTAATGTATGGGAGTCACGTATAAGCAGATGACAAGGGGAGCCAGAAAATGATGGCCAGGGTGATATGTGAGTGGATATCCCCTGCAATTTTGGGTGCTCAGCCTGTGGTATGCGGGGATGGGGGGCTCATTCTACAGAAGTGTACAGGTGACTTTTGTAGGGCAGCACATTCAAATGTTGTATGAGAATTATCACTCCATTTTGCTTAACATTACCTACTTCCAAGCACACAGACAATGGATACTACTGTGATTTAACACAGCCTCGGGCAACCTGGATGGGGAGGAGCGATTGTCCTTTATTAGTGGGCTGCCGTCCCCTGCTAGGGTTTTAAATGAACTGGTGCATGATCCCAACAAGGCACAGTTTATAGATATGACTAATGCTGAACGCCTGTGGGAAGTGCAGGCACTAAGAGGACAACCTGCGTCATCATCACCTTTAAGGTGTCTGGGTGAGGGAAACAGAGGTTATTTAAAAACACCTGGAATGGTATAGTAAGTATTTATCATGTGTGCTCTGTAAGATACTGCTTTTAATAAATATGTTATGCTGTTTGTAACAGATGCTTATCTTCATCACATATCCCAGGATTTTCCACGTTGGCTGTTGTAAGTGATTGTCTGTATATTGCACAAGCTGCTGGTAGGAACTTTTGTGCTGTGGTACCATTGTTTTGTAGGACAGGGTACAAGTCTGTGACCCTGGGACATTGTGCTCACATTTTAATTCTTCTGCATCACTGCATGTAAGTGTTAGTATAGCTATGTCTGCCTCAGTGAACCTAATAACACTAGTGTAGCTGCCTCTGTTCCTGGGTGCATAACTGCTGTAGTATGCATTTCTCCTCTACACTATGGGAACCTGACTGTGTGCTGCTATTTTTCACATGCTGCAGTAGTTCTTTATTGAGATGTGCAACTGATTTTATGGTTCTGCTTACTTGTACATAAGTGGAGCTGTAGTTTTGCATTGCCATCTGTGCCTTAATCATGCTTCTATTTGAAATGTGATTATTTTCATAGCCCTTTTGTCTTTCAGCTAAGGCAGAACAAAAACAGAATGCTGCCAACTGCTACAGCAGTCAGCACAGATTACAGGCACAGTGGAGTTAGAGGCATCATATGACCTCTTCTGGATTGCCACACCACCTGTGGGTCCTTATCAGCAATACCATGCCTCCCATTTTGTCTCTTTTTTTCAGGTTACCATGACTGACCAGAGCTGTGGAAGCAACAACTGCAGGTCACTGCTGCAGTGGTCGAGCCTGTAGTTCTAGCTGGTGAGTAGGGAGCAATGCCTCATCATGGGAGGGTTCTGCCACAGCATAGGGAGTTAGCCCTCCCCAACTGCTGGTTTTGTCTGCACTAGAGTTGGACTGTGTAGGCAGTGACCGAAGAAGCAGTCACCTACTGTGTAGTCATAGAGCAACCCCTCCTGCAATGGGTGATAGATGTACTGAACTTGCTGGTTGATGCCATCAGGCCACCAGGAGTGAGTATGGCGTATGCAACTGGAAACTTGGACCTAGAACCAACACCTACTGGGTTCATGTAAAGACCTCTGTGGGTCAGGTTGTAGCTGGCAGGCTGCCTGATCCACATCCTATATATAGCCATTTAGCTCCATGGCACAGAGGCATGCTTTCTGGCTGCAACAAAGGCAAATGGTAGCCAGTTTATGTCCCTGGCTCTGGAAGACTGAAGGCATATGGCCCACTTACTTATTCTGGGGGAATACTAGAGAGCATACCGGACAAATTTGATTTCCCTGGTGGACACCGGTAAACCCACAACTCATGCTATGTGAGGGTAGCAGGGCTACTTGGTGGGACTCCACTTATGGAAGTGAGGGGTTGTCCTCTGTAAACAGCCCATTGTATGTCCCTCTCTGATGCCTAACTGGGTATGTGCAGTTAGGGCTGGGGAGAAAAGTAAGAAAATCCTTCAACCAACCATGATAGCTGTCTGAATGATTGCTGCACCCATATGACCCTTTTCTTGGTGTTGGGGAACAAATTAGGATATAACTAAGGAGGACTCTAATGACTGATAGTCAACAGGTACAGAGTGAAAAAAAATCTTTATCTTCAGCCTTTTGTC